>NC_044996.1:84004135-84280806 GCF_008728515.1 Papio anubis | reverse complement strand
ATAGGCCCCGGTGTGTGATGTTCCCCTTCCTGAGTCCAAGTGATCTCATTGTTCAGTTCCCACCTATGAGTGAGAACATGTGGTGTTTGGTTTTCTGTTCTTGTGATAGTTTGCTAAGAATGATGGTTTCCAGCTGCATCCATGTCCCTACAAAGGACACAGACTCATCCTTTTTTATGGCTGCATAGTATTCCATGGTGTATATGTGCCACATTTTCTTAATCCAGTCTGTCACTGATGGACATTTGGGTTGATTCCAAGTCTTTGCTATTGTGAATAGTGCCGCAATAAACATACGTGTGCATGTGTCTTTATAGCAGCATGATTTATAATCCTTTGGGTATATACCCAGTAATGGGATGGCTGGGTCATATGGTACATCTAGTTCTAGATCCTTGAGGAATCGCCATACTGTTTTCCATAATGGTTGATCTAGTTTACAATCCCACCAACAGCGTAAAAGTGTTCCTATTTCTCCACATACTCTCCAGCACCTATTGTTTCCTGACTTTTTAATGATCGCCATTCTAACTGGTGTGAGATGGTATCTCATTGTGGTTTTGATTTGCATTTCTCTGATGGCCAGTGATGATGAGCATGTTTTCATGTGTCTGTTGACTGTATGAATGTCTTCTTTTGAGAAATGTCTGTTCATATCCTTTGCCCACTTTTTGATGGGGTTGTTTGTTTTTTTCTTGTAAATTTGTTTGAGTTCTTTGTAGGTTCTGGATATTAGCCCTTTGTCAGATGAGTAGATTGCAAAAATTTTCTCCCATTCTGTAGGTTGCCTGTTCACTCTGATGGTATTTTCTTTTGCTGTGATTCTTTATATTTAGATGTTAATGGAATTCCCTGTTGCCTCAACCCCTTTTGTATACACATTCTTATATACTGACAGATTCTTTACATTTAAGTGTTAATGGGATTCCCTGTTAAATCATTCCTTAACTTTAGCAAAAGATTTCCAGATGAGAACCAGAGACTCATCAAGGCAAAGTATCCTGTCCAAAATCTCACAATGAATTAGAGGTGGAGTTGAGACTAACTGCACTGTGTATTTGTAGAGAATGTCAAATGGTGACCTTTGGCCTAAGTGTGCCAAAAGAAAACCAGTGGCTGTCTGAGACCCACCAATATACCAAGTGAATGTCCATTTTTTACTTGATGTTAATGAACTACAGATCTTAGTACTCAAACTGGCTTCTTGCCTCCTTCTGAGTATGGTAGCTAGGAAAAGGTGGTTCCCAAGCCACTTTTTCTACCAGGCATGAGTGAAACAGACAAGGCCTGATGACAATAGGAATTATGAGATGACACAAGATTACTACTGTTTCCTGTTTTCTCTAAAGCCAGGAATCCAGGCAAAATAAAAAGGCATTTACAGAGTATCTGACATGTTTGTTTTGGGGCTTTGAGCAAGTCTGACCCTTCACTTTGTGTTCCATTCTATGCGAACTTCTCACTCTGTCTCCATTTCATTTTTTTCTCTCTCTCTCTTTCTCTTTCTCTCTCTCGCTCTCTCTCTCTCTCTCTCTCTCTCTCACACACACACACACACACAAACACACACAGACACACACACACAAACACACAAGCTGTGCTTTCCTGAAGCCTTTATCTTTGCTGATGCTACACCTGCTCGTCCCACAATCCCAACCTGTACCCATCTTCTCCTGAGAAAATCTGCTCACTCTTCAATGTCAGAATGTCATCTCATAGGTTCCAGCTCCATGAAACCTTCCATGATTCCTTCAGCTGACAGCAACCTCTTCCTCCTGTGATACTTCACAGTTCTTTCCTTGTACAATTATTTAGCCTCTGTCCCTTTATGTTTAAGTTAGCATCTTGTACATTCAAGTATAAATATTTATTGAAAAAAAAATAATGATCCTATTTGCTCATCACAACAACTGATATTGTTACCAGAAAGAGGTCCCAATGCAGACCCCAAGAGAGGGTTCTTGGATCTCGTTCAAGAAAGAATTAGGGGCAAGTCCATAGAGTAAAGTGAAAGCAAGTTTATTAAGAAGATAAAGGAATAAGAGAATGGCTACTCCATAGGTGGAGCAGCCCCGAGGCCTGCTGGTTGCCCATTTTTATGGTTATTTCTTGAAGATATGCTAAACAAGGGATGGATTATTCATACCTCACCTTTTTAGATCACATAGGGTAACTTCCTGATGTTGCCAAGGCATTTGTAAAATGTCATGGCACTGGTGGGAGTGTAGCCGTGAGGACGACGAGAGGTTACTCTCATTGCCATCCTTGTTTTGGTGGGTTTTAGCCAACTTCTTTACTGCAATCTGCTTTATCAGCAAGGTCTTTATGACCCGTATCTTGTGCTGACCTCTTATCTCATCCTGTGACTTAGGATGCCTGACTGTTTGGGAACGCAGCCCAGTAGGTCTCAACCTTATTTTACCTAGCCCTTATTCAAGATGAAGTTGCTCTGGTTCAAATACCTTTGACAACATGGCAGGTAGAAAAAGGGATCAACATTCCCACTTGACAGATAATCAAGTTGAGGTTCTGAGAGATGAAAGGTCACATAGTTGCTACACAGAAGACACTGGACACAAGTCTGGTCTTCTGTTTCTTCCTTTCACTCTACCTGGAAGACCAACAGTTCTAAGTTTTCTCTCTTCAATGTAACTTTGCCAAGATGATCCCAAAGCACCAAACACACACTAGATCTCCTAAAATGTTGGAAATATGGCTTGGAACCCAAATAGAAAAACTTCGGTGTGGATTCAGAGACTTACGGAGCTGGGCTGAGCTTTCTCAGGATCATCATTTTCTACAGCTAGTAATCAGCATTGCATAGCCAGAAAAGACTCTCACATGTATCTAGGACAAGTGTGTAAATATAAAAACTGTAAGTTAAGGCTAATTTTTAAAAATGAAAGCTGTGAAAGGCTTTAGGAGGCTGACTCTCCTCCCCTTCTCTTGTGCATGGACTAAAGCCTCAATTGTCCACTCCAAGGGAATAATGCCTTCAAACCTCCACAGCAGTTAATATTGTCATGTCCTTAGACCCTCATGCTGCTATTTTACCCCAGGGAATGAGCCAAGTAGCACCAGTTTAATTGTCATGTTTAGAATGAACATCCTCTGATGAAGAATTATTGGCCATCAAGAAGGCTTACCGTCAGGAACTAAACACTATGCAATTGGCTTCCCAGGGTCCTCTTTCTTTTGAGGCTTGTTTGGAGTCAGAGTTGCATACTTTCCCAAAACAAATTTTGCAGCTGTCAGGAGCCAAGACAGCTGTGAAAGACTGAGATGGATTGGGCTCTGCCTCCTGCACCACTCCAAATCTCTGCCAGCACCAGTTTCCAGAACCTTTCCCACTAATGAAAGTACAAAGGGGAAAAAGTCGCGTTTGCCTTTCACAGTGCTGGCAGGACCTGGAAGCTTGGCACTTAAGTACTTCTCCTTGTTTCAATGTGTACCCTGAGTAGTTCAAAATGGGAATGACTAGAGATTAAATACGAAGCACTGGGGTAGTTTGTCTTTTCACAGATCCTCATATCTGGCCATAACTTCCCTAAGCTGTATCTAAACTGAAATCATCAACACCTGTTCTCACTGCAGCATACGATCTGAGAGAAGAGTTTCAGATTTGCAAGGTCTCAGACATGTCTTTAAAATTTCATAATACTTCTTCTTGTACTTCCCATGCTTGATGGGGCTCAGAATTGACAGTGTACATTTTCAGTAATACAGAGATGAGAAGGGTCAGAGAGGAGGTAAAGTGGCTAGGACTGGCTATGTAAATTGCCAAGAGGTGCAGTTCAAATGAAAATGTGAGACTTCTAATATAAAATTATTAAAATTTCATGATGGGGATAATGGATCATGAAACTAATAGTGGGGCTTTGTGCGACACCACAGGTCACTTGCCTACAAAGCCATCCCTACTCCCTGCTTAAACAGAGACAAGAACACATTGGTGATTCTCAAATGCAAACTGTCCCTTTATTGAAAACCTAATGAGTTTAATGCTTATTATACTATAGTCCCTTATGTGCTGATTACATTGTGGAATGCTGTAGGGAGAAAAAACAAAAGTCACCAAATGATGCTAGAGAACCATTAGGAGACTTTACTAGTTTAGGTCACAAGTGCCTAGAAACAGAAATGATATGTGACCTTTCATCCATTTTTCAAAAGGACGCTATTTCTGTGATCCTCATTGACCTCTCCTGACAAAGTCCCAGATTGCCTTTGCCAAAGTTAACAACCCATCTTGGCTTTTTGCCATGTCTCCTGTATTCACTAGATCAGTGCATGACTGCTGCTCTAAACCCACATGATGGGATCAGAACCTTCATTGGTTAATATTTGTAAAAAAATACTTTGAAGATTAAATCCTTGGTGGGTAGAGAAAACACTAGACATGGATAGAACAAGAAATTGTGGGGTCTGGACCTCCTCCCAGAACTGCCACCACCATGCAATGTTATCTTTGACAGATTCGTGGTATCTGGGTGGCTGTACTTTCCTTTTGGTGAAATAGCAAAAGCCAAAAAAAGAGACTGTAACATCTGATGGGATTTTGCCCAGCTCCAATACTGAATTCCTGGGTTGCCTTAGAGGAAAGGTACTGACTGTTTCACCTCTTTGGCCCTCAGTATACTCCCTCAACCCAACTCCACCATTCTGTCATACACATATCTTACTCTGGAAATAATTCTTTGCAGGAAAACATACTATGATGAGGTGCATGCTTAGCAGTGCTCTCATAACCTGGCCTGGGGCTGGCATTTTGATTTTGTTTGCACACAGAAACCTGTTTGACTGAAATCTGAAAAAAAAAAAAAAAAAACCAGACATGGGAGAAAAATAAAAATCACAGTAGTTTTATACATATATTTGGTTTCTACGGCCAGATAACTGATTTTGTTACCATTTTCTATCCTGTTATTCTGGTGCTGTGAATGCACTAGCTAGAAGTAAAAGTTGTGGGGAACGGAGGAAGTTGATTCTTAGTTTATTTTCCCCAGGGTTTCTGAGGGAGCTCTACCCTCTCCCCTGAAAGGGAGTTGGGGCAAATCTATGTTTCTAATTCCACATTAGGTGTAATTGTGGCGTGTTCAGAATATCCCTCTTTGAAACAACACTTTGAGAACAGGGAGTTGCAGCAGTGTAAGACAGTTTGTGGTTGGCTTGGGACTTTAGCCTCAACCCAAATTTGGGACTGGGAATATATCCAGTCAACTCTATGGCTAGTCTCACCTCCCTGATCAGCCACTTGGGCGGGCTGTAAGCCTGGCTAAACCAGGTCACCTCAACATTTGTGTCAGGGCAAAGGGTGGAGAAGGTGTTTCTTCAACTCCTGGCTTTTAGCTGTGCCTGGATGCCTGCATAATGTTAAAATTCAGCTGCCAGCCTTATCTTATCCACAACTAGTTGACTTTATTAAGATAATCTGATTTTAGAAGCCCCTCAGGCATAGCTTGAGGTCCTATATTGACTTAGGCCCTTGGCTCTGAGGCATTAGAGTCCTGAATTGATTTCAAAGAGTCATAGAAACATAGATGGCTACCAAAGGTCTCAAACTGGCCAACTCTCAGTCTATTTCAACATGCCCTACTGAGCCAATCACTCTGTGCCAAGCCAGTACTAAGAACTGGGGGGACAAAGTGGACTGAGTCTACTCCCTGCCCTTCAGAAGCTCAAAAGCTGTTTACGAAACCAGAGAAGTAAACAGATGCTTTCTATATAATGTGATTAATTATAGGCTAGAAATGAGATTGGATGCCTTGAAAGCACTGAGGGGGAGCATCCAACACAACCTAGGGGCATCAGGGAAGACTTCCTGTAAAAGAGAGCGTCAGGTAGGGTTCAAAGTAGTTAGGGGGAAAACAGTGAGAAATAAATGCTAAAGAAGAAGCAGAAAAGGCAAAGGCAAGGAAGGAGGTCTCTTACAGCACTCTATGCTCAGGAAATTATGAGTCAGGGTAAGTAAACCTTAGAGTGCAAGGCTTGGAGGGATGGAAGATGAGGCTAGAGAGGAAGGTGGATGGGACCTAGCCATAGGAGTCTCAGATGCCACATTAAGAAGCTTAGCTTCTATCTAAAGCTAATGGGGACCGAGTTAGCAATTTTAAGCAGGGACAATCTGTCAGTTGAAAGATCCTTTGGAGTGCAGCAAGTGCATGAATGAATAAACAAATCTATGTCACAATTTTACTTAAAAATGTGCAATGTTTTCCAGAAGGCTACGGAATAAAGCCAGAATTCATTGGTTTGGTTCTCTACAAGCTGCTGTAACCTAAACTTCTCTTCTCAACTCACTCTCTGCTCTAGCCACACAAACCTCTTCACTCATTTAAAGCCCTAACCTTAACCCTAACCCTAACTCCAGTCACTTTGACACTAGAGAAGTTTAATTGTTATCCAGTGGGCTGTATTAGAAAGAGCACCAATGAGGGGTGAGGAGTGGAGGGTTGAGATAGGGCTTGGGATTTCAATCTACATCCTGCTGTTGACTTACTGCAGTCATCCTTTCCTATTTCTGGATTTCAGTGTCCCAAGCTGTATATTAATCTAACTGATCTTATGAAAGATTACCAATCTCCCTCCCATTTCAGATCCAAGTCTCCAGGATTATGTCAGTCATATGGTCCACATTCCTTGCCCTAGAAGGGTACAGAGGCTATGGCAAGGGAGTGTATAAAGCATGTGGGTCTAGAAGAAATACCATGTCTCTGTGGTAGATGAATACTGCAAATGGTATCTAAGAGACATTTCTGACTTCCTCACCCAGATTGAAAACACAGATCTTTCTCTGTGTCTCTATTTCTCTGTATCTATCTCTGTTTATATATGTGTGTGTGTCTATTTCTCTATTTCTGTCTCTCTCTCTTTATATATATAATATATATTTATGAAATATAAAATAAATATTTCATATTTATTATTTATTTCATATATACACATATACAGTATACATACATATATAAATCAGTGTCTCTATATATGTTACATATACTAACATATTAACATATACATTATATATAAGCATATATTTATATTATATAAATAATATAGATTTATATATATTATATAAATAATAAATATATGTAACCATACACATTTCTCTGTCTTGGTTTCTATCTCTTTATTTGGAAAATATAATATATATATATTCTGTCTTCATATAGAGACTGAGACAGAAATAGAGACACTTTTAAATAGAAACATTTAATTATATATGTATTTATATTATATATTTGTATATATGTATATTATATACATATATGTTATTATATGTAATATGCATATTACATATATATAATATTTTTTTCTAATTTGGGTATCCAAAGAATGGGGCAATAGGAGGACTACAGGGGCATTTTGGGTTGCATTGGTTTGACTTTGTCTAGCCTCAGTAACTCATGAAAGCCCATATAAAATATTTCACAAAATGTATCTTGTAAGTAAAACTCCATAGGATACATATTTATTCATGTCCAAGGAGATCTGCTGTCTGATATTTTCCAGTCTAGGAAAGGTAGTTATTTTTGTGTGAAACCAAAGTCACAATGGCACAAGTCAGGTAAGTAAAAGTATAGATAGAGAGATGGATAAGTATATGAATTAAAGATATTACCAGGACCTTTTCTAGCTGACTGGCAGCAAAGGAGAAAAGCTTAACAACGTTTACAAAAGTAATGGCTAATAGAATATGTCAGTGAGTACTTAATTTGCATGTTTTTTATTTAATGTGAAAACAGAGCTCGGGTTCTTTTCTGACTCATTTTTCAATACCTTCAAATTTCTATAACCCTATCCCATTTTCCCTTCCAGGTTGGAAAAAGTTGGACCAGTTGAGCCCAGAGAAATGAGTTGCAGGATTTCAGAGGAGAGTATGAAAATAAATAATAATGACCATTTAAAATGATAGCATTTGCATAATGCTTCACTGTTCCAATTCTCTTTTGCATAAATCATCTTGATTCTTTTAATAACCATGCTGTAGTCTATGGTCAGGGCCTTTACACATGCTATTCTCTTTGTTTTGAGAGTTTTTCCTACCTATCTTTGCCTAGTTCTACTAATGCCTCAAATCTTAGCTCTGTGGTCATTTTTTAGAGAAACCTCTAACTTCACTGTCCATAGCAAGCCTCCTTTTCATACACTAAGGGCACTGGTATCTTTCTTTGTTTCTCTTAATATAATTGCAATCTTATTATGAGTGGGCATGATTATTTAATTAGTACATCTCTATAATATAAAAATTATTGCTGAGAAGTGAGCAGGCATGGCATATAATCAGTTTTTACCAATGCAATATGAAAAAGGTGACATTTGTCACTTACTGGCTACAGCACTTAAAAAGCAGGTGCACCTTTCCTATTCTCTCTTTGTTCTTCTCTTGCCTGGGTGTAGAAGCTTATGATGCCATAGGACAGTAGTTCTCAAACTTTATTGAGACAGGTTCATTTATAATGACAGCTTCATTGTCTGGTGAGAGTCTGTCTCTGCTTCCAAGATGGCACCTTGGACACTGCATCCTCTGGAAAGGAGAAATGCTGTGGTCTCATATGGCAGAAGGCAGACAAGCAAGAAAAGGGAATGAACTCTCTCCATCAAGCCCTTTTATAAGGGTACCTAACTTAATGCATAAAGACAAAGCCCTCAATCACCTTCCAAAGGGCACAGCTCCCAGTGTCTTTGCATTGGAGATTAAGTTTCAATGTAAATTTTAGAGGGGACAAAAACATTCAAGCCATAATATCCACCCTATGAAATAAGTATTCATTCTTTACAATGCAGCCATAAAATAGGAACAAGATTATGTCCTTTACAGGGGCATGGATGGAGCTGGAAGTGATTATCCTCAGCTAACTAATGCAGGAACAGAAAACCAAACACTGCATGTTCTCACTTATAAGTGGGAGCTGAACCATGAGAACACATGGACACATGAGGGGAACAACACACATTGGTGCCTGTTGTGGGGGTTGGGGGAGCATCAGGAAGAACAGCTAATGGATGCTGGGCTTAATACCTAGGTGATGGGTTGATCTGTGCAGCACACCACCATGGCACACATTTACCTGTGTAACAAATCCACACATCCTGCATATGTACCCTGGAACTTAAAATAAAAGTTGAATAAAAAAATAAATAAGTGTTGATTCTGTGTTTTACAAGATATTTGTTGGAGGTCTGCTACCTGCCAGGCACAGTGTAGGTAAGGTATTTCTAGCCTCTTTATAATAATGAGAAAACTGAAAAAAATATAAATATAAATATAAATATATATATATATACACACACACACAGAGAGAGAGAGAGAGAGAGAGAGTAAGGTAAAGGGATTTAAGTTCACAGAGCTAAAAATGACTAATCTAGAGTTCCAACTCATGTCTATCATTCTACATCCAAGGTTCTCTCTATTACATGCTGTGTAGAGTGAGCAATATCAGCAAGTGAAACATGAACAAAAGTAAGCATTGTATGTTTTTTAATTGAAATAAATTTCATTTCCATGTATTTGGGAAAATTCATGGTACATTAGTACATTACTGGGATCACTGGCAATATGGTCAGCCAAAATTTATTGAACACCAATTGTTTGCTGGATAGTAAGGATGTATACAAAATATCAATAACATTAGGCATACTCTGCTAAGTGCCAAGTGAGTGGTAGAAGTGTTCCAGGTCTTCGGAGAAGGACAAGAGCACTGTGAGTTGGAGTGGATCTGGTATGCTTCACAGAAAATGTAAACTTTGAGCTGAGCCTTCGAATACAGGTAAGAGTCTAATAAAAGGAGCAGGAAGAGGAAGAAGGGCATTTCAAGGAGAAGAAATAATGTGAACAAAAGCTTCCCAAGGTGTTGAAAATCCAGGGCGGGCATCGCTGGTTTTGGACCAATAGTCCAATACAGATACAAACTTCTGAACAAAATGTGATAAGTGAAAACACAGCTGGTTTTAAGGATTGAAAAGAGTGATAAACAGGTATGAGAGTGGGAGACAAAGGTCCTGAACTGAGTTACTGAAAGTGACAGCACTTTATAAACTGCAAAGCACAATACACATAGAAGTGATTAAAAAACTATTGCTGTTGTTGTTATTGCCATCTACCACTGAGTAAATGGTTTTATTTAATAATCATTGAGTTTCATCATTGAATGGTGGTTATTTCTATAAACCAATCAAAGGCTTAACCTCTGTCCAGAAAGACTTTGAAAACAAAATATGCAAATGGAAAACTTTCTTTCATTTCAGCTTATTGGAAGTTTAGAAGGGCCTGAGTCAGCAGGTGGGTGACTTGAGGCACTGTAAATCCTTCACACTTAAGGTGAGCTTCTTGGAGGAAATGGGTTTGGGAAAGGTAAATTTTGATCAAGGAAAAATAAAATTTGACAGAATGAGCCAGCAATATTAATGATTGTCTCTCACTTTGGACAGCATTTCGATCTCTTTGGTGACTTGTATGCATTCATTTTCCTCTCATTCTGACTCTGGGAAATGAGGGGAACTGATATTGCAATTCTATATGAATGCAGTCTTGAGGGCTATGGAGCCAAGATGCCTGGGTTCAAATACCAGCTATGTAAGTTCCCAGCTGTGAGAAGTTACACTTCTCTGAACCTCAGAGAGAAAGAATAATCCCTACTTTGCAGAATTCTGATGAGGATTAAATAAAATATGTATATATAGGGCCTAAGGTGTTCCTCAAATATAATTTCTTGTTTGCTTCCCTGACAATATAGAGCATAAGTTTGAGAGTCAGAGAAGATATGAGTCCAAGTGAAGAAAATTAATTTATTCATTCAACAAATTGCAATTGAGTTCCTCCTAAATGTCTAGCTTGGTGAAAGGGGCCAGAGATAAGAGCAATAAACAAAGCATACAGGATCCTTATTTTTGCAGAGTGAACAGGCTAGGTCTTTTTGACATATACCTGCTTTGTGCCTGTAATATTTAATTCAACTGATCCTCAGTTTCCTCAATGGAAGAATAGTCATTGCCCAACATACTTTATAGGGAAGTTGTGAAGATCAGATTAGATAACACACAGAAGAATTCTTATAAACAGTATATTACTATACTGATGAAATTATTAGTAGCTGTGTTCCTATTTGATCCCAAGGGCAGGGGAGCTAAAAGGCATGGGTTGCTAGCTGTAGGTACCAGAGAGCATCTTATTACAGAATCCTGACCAGGAGTCTGATAAGACTGAAGGATATGAGAATGTCATCAACAGCATTAGCCCAGTTGCTGGTGGTATCCAGGCACTTTGTACAGCCGGGAAGGTGTACTTCTGTAATGGTGAAGGAGAAAACCTTTGTCTTTTGAGCCTCCAGTCATTACTTCTTGTACTCAACTTTCCTGTTTTCCCTGACCAGAAGCCCACATTTTCATTGCCTTCCAAATGTTCTCCTTGTTCCCCTCTCTAAGTAAATATGCTCTAAGGAAATGATCAGGTCAATTCAATCGTATTGATGTGCCAATGACTGCAAAAATTTTATAGGTGACCACTCTTAAGGAAAAGGGCATTGAATTGAAGGCTTAGCCTTACAACAAACAGAAAATTAATGGTAGTATTCTGGGGAATATCAATAAAGCTCAAGTTCCTTGGAAATCATACCAGGTGGATGAAGGCTGTTGCCACTATAGGATACTTAAAATAGAAAAAACATAAAATGTCACAGCTAAAAGACTTCTCATATTATGTTCCCTAGAACAGTAGTCATTCATCTATCCTTCTGTAAAGGAAGAAGATGACGAAGTGTTTATCATTATCTCTGGAAATGCCGTTTAGCAGCCTCAAAGCATAGATATTTTATGGATCATTGATAGGGTGAAGAGAGAAAACAGATCTATTGATATACACAGAAAAACTCATCTTTAAATCTCACTAATAAGGTCCTCAGGCTGTAGTAGTTCTCAAAAATGTGTACTTTCTGACTCTGTAAATGAAATCTATTTATTTGATTGTCTTCTCAGAAACTTCCGTTTAAGGAAACTATCCCTCAATTTTTCCAAAAGGAACCCCCTCATTTACATGGTTACTGAGGTCTAAGATGTTCCTACAATGAGATTCCACTCTATGGTGCTAATTAATTGGCGAAAATGTGGACATCTGATCCAAGCTTGTACAATAAGTCCTCACTTGGACTTTTGGACCAAGAGATTTCAGCTTAGTTTGGTTCTTAATTTGAGTTTAGCACTGTTAGCAATGGCCATTTTCTCCCATGTGGACTTAGAATAAAGAAAGTGGTCAGTGGAGAGAAGACAAGACATGCCAAGAGAAGTAGAGACAATGGAGGGAGAGAAAGAGTCCTGAAAGCATTCAGTCCCTATTCCAACGGCATCTGAGGCCCAGTAGAATTCTTGTTATGTGAGACATCTTTGTAGGCTTAGTTACAACCAGATCTGTAGGCTAAGTTATGACATTTTTCTTTTTGCTTAAGTGAACTCAACTGTGCTTCTCTTGCAACCAGGATTCCTAGTTAATAAAACTCCATATTTATGAAAACCAATACAAGTCATTAATGATCTTTTACATTCACACAATCTTACTATTATACAAGTATTTTCTTCTTTGATTTGTGTTATTACTTGTTCACATATGATTTTCTAATGGCAGAAGTTGTAGGCCAGGTGCTATTTCCATCGTTAAGAAACCTGTAGAAACTGAGGCACAAAGCAACTCAAATATTTATCAGGGATCAATATCAGAGCTAAAACACATATTAAGGTATTATGATTTTAGATTGTTCATGACTTTTGTTGTCTCAGTCCAGTGTGGAACATCTTGACTTTGAGCTAGTAATTATCACAGATAAAGATGGCAGGTTAAAGAAGTCAAAATGTTCCCTCTAACCAACTAAAGCCAATGCCATAGTATTTGAGCATAGCCATTCTGAGCCCAAGGTGGTTGAGACATTCATGCAATATGGCATACAGTAGTTCAGAGAGCACAAGCTGTGGAGTCAGAAGATATCTGAACCTTGAGCTGGGCACAGTGGCATGTGCCTGTAGCCCCAGCTGCTTGGGAGGCTGAGGCAGGAAAATTGCTTGAGCCTAAAAGCTTGAGTCCAGGCTGGGCAATAGAGCAAAACCCCATCTCTTAGAAAAAGTGAAAATAAAGAATAAGGAAGTTGGTTGAATCTTGTCTTTACCACACATTTTCAAACTGTGTGGAATTGAGCAAGCCATTTAAACTTTACGAGCCTCAGTTTCCTCATCTATGAAATGAGATTAAAAATACCTTCTTGGAGTGGCAGCAGTAGCTGCAGTTGCAAGTGTCCAGGCTCTGGGCTAGGGCAGTGATGGCACCATCTTTTGCCCAGGCACATAGGGAGGCCAGGATTGGGATTTGGAGGATGCAGTGGACTATGGGAACAGTCTGGAGTCTGAGCAACTGGAGTTTGAGGAGTTGCTGCTAAAGCCGGAGCCTGAACCAGACCCCAAAAGAGGAAGCCTTGATCCTGGATCAGGAGCCTCTGGCAGTCAGGATGAGAAAGAGGAGCCAGGACTATTCATGGATGATCTGGGGTATGGTAGCATTGAGGACCCGGAGCTCAAATAAGGAAGACAGAGGAAGAAGCTGAAAAGCTTTGGGAGCCACAGAATGAAGTAGACAAGCAGATGAATATAAGTCTACCTCTAGACAATGCTAGCTCAGTGATCATCCACTGAGGAGAAGATGAAGGCTGATGTCGCTTCCATGACCACTAGCACTGGAAGGTGCACTTGGATAAATCAAGGTATAGCTTAACATAAAGCATCTGATTTACACTCAGAAGATCTCAACGTCGCTTGATGACCTTGAGCTAACACTAGCTCCAAGTATAATCAACACTAATATCAGACTCACATATACACCAAACCATTCACCCGCATAAAGTATAGGCGATAGAAATTTTAACCTGGCACTATAGATACAGTACCGTAAGGGAAAGATAGAAAACCATCCAAGCACAAAGTAGCAAGGACTAACCCCTGTACCTTTTGCATAATGAATTAGCTAGAAACAATTTCACAAAGAGAACTAAAGCCAAATTTCCCGAAACCAGACGAGCTACCCAAAAACAGCTAAAAGAGCGCACCCGTCTATGTAGCAAAATAGTGGGAAGATTTCTGGGTAGAGGTGATAAGCCTATCGAGCCTGGTGATAGCTGGTTATCCAAGATAGAATCTTAGTTCAACCTTAAGTTTACCTGCAGAACAACCTAATCCCCCTGTAAACTTAATTGTTAGTCTAAAGAGGGACAGCTCTTTAGACATTAGGAAAAAACCTTATATAGAGAGTAAAAAACCCCATTACCATAGTTGGCCTAAAAGCAGCCATCAATTAAGAAAGCGTTCAAGCTCAACATTAATTACCCAAAAAATCCCAAACATATAATTGAACTCCTCAAATTACATTGGATTAATCTATCACCCCATAGAAGTAATAATGCTAGTATAAGTAACATGAACGCTCTCTCCACTGCATAAGCCTAAATCAGACCAAAAACCTCACTGATACTTAACAGCCTAGTACTAATAAACATAAACAAGCCCATACTACTTTCTTTTTTTCTCTCTCTCTTTCTCTTTCATTTAATGACTCACTCACTAGCAGAAATTATTCACAATTCTGTGAAATTTTCTACAGCATTTAATCCCAAAGGTTCTGAATATACAAGAAAAAAGTATAAGAAGAAGATGGAGCAGTTTATGGAGAGTTGTGAACTCATAACATACCTGGGTGCCAAGATGACCAGAAAATACAAGGAACCTCAGTTCAGAGCCATTGACTTTGATCATAAGTTAAAGACCTTTCTCTCTCTCAGAAATATAGACCCAATTAATGGGTAGTTTACTTAGGTGATAGCAGCCTGAATCTCAAGAGTTATCTGAAAGTGATAGAGGGAAACTGAGAGAAGTAGATTGAAAATCTGGACCTCTTGGAAGTACTTTTACTACTTTCACTGTTAATCCAACACAGGCATGCTTTTAAGGAAAGGTTAAAAAAAGTAAAAGGTACTCGGCAAACTTAACCCCGCCTGTTTACCAAAAACATCACCTCTAGCATTACTAGTATTAGAGGCACTGCCTGCCCAGTGACGTACGTTTAACGGCCGCGGTACCCTGACCGTGCAAAGGTAGCATAATCACTTGTTCTTTAAATAGGGACTCGCATGAATGGCAACACGAGGGTTTAACTGTCTCTTACTTTTAACTAGTGAAATTGACCTGTCCGTGAGGAGGCGGATATAAAATAATAAGACGAGAAGACCCTATGGAGCTTTAATTTACTAATGCAACCAAGAATCATATAAATTCGCGGACTTTTAAACTTCCATACCTGCATTAAAAATTTTGGTTGGGGCGACCTCGGAGCATAACCAAACCTCCGAATAATCCATGCTGAGACTACACAAGCCAAAGCGAACTAACATCCACAATTGACCCAATAATTTGATCAACGGAACAAGTTACCCTAGGGATAACAGCGCAATTCTATTCTAGAGTTCATATCGACAATAGAGTTTACGACCTCGATGTTGGATCAGGACATCCTAATGGTGCAGCAGCTATCAAGGGTTCGTTTGTTCAACGATTAAAGTCCTACGTGATCTGAGTTCAGACCGGAGCAATCCAGGTCGGTTTCTATCTATTCTACATTTCTCCCTGTACGAAAGGACAAGAGAAATAAGGCCTACTTCACAAAGCGCCTTCATCATATAAATGACTTAATCTTAACTTATCAAAATATTATACAACCCCACCCAAGAACAGGGTTTGTTAAGATGGCAGAGCCCGGTAATTGCATAAAACTTAAAACTTTATAATCAGAGGTTCAACCCCTCTTCTTAATATCATGACCACAATAAACCTCCTACTCCTTATCATATCCACACTAGCCGCCATGGCGTTCCTTACTCTCGTTGAACGAAAACTACTAGGATACATACAACTACGCAAAGGACCTAACGTTGTAGGTCCCTATGGACTACTACAACCATTCGCCGACGCAATAAAACTCTTCACTAAGGAGCCTCTAAAACCCTCAACATCCAGCACTACTCTTTACATTATAGCACCCGCTCTAGCCTTCTACATTGCCCTCCTCCTATGAACCCCCCTCCCCATACCCAATCCCCTAATTAACTTTAATCTGGGACTCCTATTCATCCTAGCCATATCCAGCCTAACTGTCTACTCCATCCTATGATCTGGATGAGCATCAAACTCAAACTACGCTCTAATCGGAGCCCTAGGAGCCGTCGCCCAAATAATCTCATACGAGGTTACCCTCGCCATCATTCTACTATCAGTCTTACGAGCGAGTGGCTCATTCAACCTCAACATACTCATTACAACACAAGAGCACCTCTGACTTATCCTACCATCATGACCACTAGCTTCCAACAGGCAATGTGAACTATGATGCAACAACAGAAGTGCTAGAAGCACACTTTTGTGGTTGTGGTTCAGTCAACAGTGTTACCATACTCTTCGGCTAATTAGAGGCTATTCCAAGGGGTTTGTATATACAGAGTTCTGAAACAAAGAGTCAGTGAGGACTTCCTTGGTCTTTCTACATAGAGAAAGAAAAATCGATGATCCTCAAATAAACGAACAGACCAGGCATCAGCACAACAGACAGGTTTTCCAGGAGCCCTGGTTCCTGGACTACAAACTACAACAGTTTCAGCTCTTAGTTCTACAGTGGTTTTAGCAATAGGCCCTGAGGTTGAGCTGCAGAGGCCAGGCTAAAATAATATAATATTCCCCTTACTGAAAATGAAGTGTATATTGGGAAAAAGAGAAAGGAAAATAAAATGAATTAGAAAAATGAAAAGCAGATAAAAAAAGGAAAAACCTCCCCAGCTGAACTCATAAAGTGTATTAGGATTAGATGGGGCGGGGGGAAGCTTTGGAAAGTCTAAACTGCTGTATGTGTACCAGTTGTTCTGATATTTCAACAAAATAGAAGTTTATTCCATGAATGTTGAAAAATGATGACTTCGATTCTTCACTTTATATTATGAACTTTTTGAGAGCGTGTTTAGCACAGAGTAGGTGCATTTTGACTAAGAGAAAAGGCCCACACAGATGACATACAAATATCATTTAGTAGTTAGGATAACATAAGCTCTAGAGAAAAGTTCAGGGGTTCCAATCCTGAATTTATTACGTATTACCTGTATGACTTTCAACAAGTTGCTATATTCTCTGAGCTTCTCTTTCTTCATCTCTAAAATAAAATTAATAATAGTACCTTTCTAATAGGATTGTTGTGAGGATTCAGTTCATTCACATAAAGCAGTTAGAAGAATGGCTGAGTTCATGTTCATATTAAGTGAGTTAGTTCATGTGAGGCTCTTAGAAGAATGGCTAGGCCGGGCACGGTGGCTTACGCCTATAATCCCAGCACTTTGGGAGGCTGAGGCGGGTGGATCAACTGAGGTCAGGAGTTCGAGACCAGTCTGGCCAACATAGTGAAACTCCATCTCTACTAAAAAGACAAAAATTAGCCAGGCATGGTGGTGCACGCCTGTAGTCCCAGCTACTCGGGAGGCTGAGCCAGGAGAATCACTTGAACCTGGGAGGCAGAGGCTGCAGTGAACCAAGATTGTGCCACTGCACTCCAGCAGCCTGGGCGACAGAGCAAAACTCCATCAAAGAAAGAAAGAAAGAGAGAAAGAGAGAAAGAGAGAAAGAGAGAGAGAGAGAGAGAGAGAGAAAGAGAGAAAGAGAGAAAGAGAGAAAAGAAAGAAAACAAGAAGACAAATGGCTAGCACATAGTCAGTGTATAATAAATGTTAGCTGCTATAATAGTCCATCACTTACATCCTATAATAGATAATAGACGCACAACCTAGTTATTCCTTGATAAGGTCCTTTCATTTCAATCTGAACACACAAACTAAAAGTCCTTGCAATATTGTATTCCTTTTGTGTCCATATCGCTGTCCTGGCTTGCCATCTTTGACAGGAACTGCTTTTAACAGCTTTGCATCCAAGTTTTCTGGACACTGCCATAATGCACACAATTACATTTTGGCCAGCATTGAAAAGCAGGTGACTAAGGGATGATAATGCTGAATGGGAGACAAAGGAGCTGTTTCTGATAAGCTAGTATTTGATTGTTGTATTTGAATATGCTTTAGTCCCAGATTAAGTTGATTCAGGAAAGAATATAGCCAGAATTGGTATTCTGTGAAATTCTATGCGAATGTAATCAGTTTTGGTCTGTTGAAAAATACTGTTTGTTTTTCTCCATGGCTTTGATCATAATAATTCAAACTTTTAGTATACAAAAGCTTGAATCATCTATCTAAATAAGGTAACAGATTTTCAACTGACAAATACCAAAGCACTGTTTGTGACTCATTAGGTATAGGAATTTCTGCTGATAACCCTGTACTTTCCAAAATATGAGAGAATAACGCCCCTTCTTTTTATTTAAGTTGCATTTTTACTTGGCCAGAAATTAAGGAAACTTTTGACGTTCACAAGTTGATTCATGATATTCTAAGTAGTTATCTGCCCTGGATCAGGGTGAAACTAAGGGGGCTGGGGACATTTCCTCAGGGGCTTTTGAGATATGTCAAACTTCTCTGTTAGGCATGTAGAGGAAGACATTAGCAAGGAATTGTAGGATTCCACCTACAACACATCGTCAGTGCTATCACCATGTGACTTCACTGTCACCCATTCCCAGAGGCAGCTGCCAGGAAATTAGTACAAAGAATTTGTCCTTATGTCAAGATAGAGCCAGTCCAACCCTAACCAAAGTTTTCAGTTAGCAACAAATAATTTGTATCTCTGGGGTCAGGGATCACTTGCTGAGTGTGGCTAATTTCTTAAAACCCTGGTGTGGAAAAAAGAATTCTGACAAAGGAGAATGTGTGTCCCATATTTCTCTGCGTCTGAATAGCTAAACGACCTTGGGTGAGTCACTCAAGCTTT
Source organism: Papio anubis (assembly GCF_008728515.1). Lineage (NCBI taxonomy): Eukaryota > Metazoa > Chordata > Mammalia > Primates > Cercopithecidae > Papio > Papio anubis. The sequence continues at coordinate 84,261,870 of NC_044996.1, read as the reverse complement.
CAGAGGTTCAGGTTCCTCTTCTCTGCAACAGAGCTAATAGTGCATGCTGTGCTTAACTCCAAAAGTCTCTATGAAAATTGACTGAGGTATTACATGCAAATGTTCTTTGTCTACCACAATGTCTCCTACAAAAGTCAGGTGGTATCACTGCTGCCAGAGAGTGAAGGTGCAAAGACAGCGTGAAGGCACTCCTCCTCATCATTTGTATTATTTCACCAGAGAAATAATACGGATATGATAGCAATCATTTAGTACCTTTGAATTCTACAGCGAGGTTCTGTTACTGTGAAAGATAGCACTCGCCTCAATTGCATCTTTGGCCTTATGCCGATTTCCCCAGAATACTCCATTCTTAAAGGCCCAAAGGTGACATATGTTCTTTGATTCATGGTCATTTTCCCTTTTGGCAGCTACTGAGTCCCACCTCAGTACCTGGTGGAGCCTAAATGAATATGAGCCAAGATTTCCAGTATTTTGCCGTCTACAATATACGTTTTGCAGCAAAGAATACTGCCAAGGACATTTCTAGAGTAGACTGGGATAGAGCTTTTTTCCTGGGGAAGAGTGAAATGTGGGTGGGGAGGAAGAGGGACCTTGCTAAACTAATTTTCAACTGTTGACCTCTTCTTCACATGTTTTGAAATCTTTTAAATGTGGAGTTTAAACTTTGAATCCCAAATGTTATCCCTGGCACCTGAACTTGGGGTCAAATATCCTTAGGCATTTTGAAAAGCAAATAGCACTACACAGATGATACCAGTAATTAACTGTTGCCTAATGCCCGGGAAGCAACATGACAGTCAGTTTTGTGTCAAACAGACCAGGCTTCAACCTTCAACTCTGTCTCAATATCGTTACCTTTAAAATGGGAATAATAACAAACAATAATATTTCACTTGGAAAGCTATTATAACAATTACACAATATACATGTTGTCACATAATAGACAGTTAAAATAATCTTTATTATGCATTTTCTTTGCATTCATCATATTACTAAGCTTTTCACAACAAATCATCAAGAAAGAAGTTATTATCTCCATTTTAGAAAAAAAGTAAAATGAGGTTTAAAGTGGTTAAGTGATTAAGACAGAGGTCACATGGCATATAAATAAGAATGGAAATTATTTTTATTTTTCATCAAATGTAACTGTACAACTCTGTTACAAAATGCCTTGCTATAACAAAGATTCAATAACGTCCCTGCTTACCTAATGTCTGGTTCTTATATTATGGATGAACAGAGCACCACACTATAACATCAGAGAGGTAGTTGAAGTACATTGGTAAGAGATCAGTTGCTTTCTAATAGAACACTTAGGTTCATAGTACTGGCCCTGCCTCTGATTAGCTGGCTAACCTTGGGCAAATTATTTCTGAGCCTCAATTAGCCCCTCTATAAAGTAGGAATAAAACTGCTTGGTTTCTTACGCAAAAATGTGTAATTATCAATGTTCTGCAATGCCAGTATATCACAGTGGGTTGCCAGTAAGTTATCATTAGAAGTAAAACGGCAGAAGTATAGACAAACCTCTCTCTTTCTTATGTAACTTTTGTAACATATTTACATTTAATTTTTTTTTTTTTTTTTTAGATGGAGTCTTGCTCTGTCACCCAGGCTGGAGAGCAGTGGTGTGATCTCTGCTCAGTGCAACCTCCACCTCCCGAGTTCAAGTGATTCTGCTGCCTCTGTTTCCTGAGTAGTGGGATTAGAGGTGTGCACCACCATGCCCAGCTAATTTTTGTATTTTTAGTAGAGACGGGGTCTCACCATCTTGGTCAGGCTGGTCTCGAACTCCTGACCTCGTGATCCACCTGCCTTGGCCTCCCAAAGTGCTGGGATTACAGGAGTGAGCCAATGAGCCCTGCTGCATTTATATATAATATTGTATACCTATATTTGTATACCTATAAATATAATATTGTATACCTATATTTTGGTTAAACAAAACGTGTAGAGCTCTTAGTCCCAGTGTCTAGCAGAGTGCCTGGCATACAGTGAAAATTTCCACTCATTTGTTAACAAATTTAAAAAATGAAAATGAAGGAATGGCAATGCACAAGGTGGGAGATACTGCCTGGTGGAGGGGAAAGATTTATTTCTGTATCTATAGATCTCTATCTATAAAATTAGAATACATATCTGATTGTGATAAGTATTTTAAAAGAGATAGAAATAAAGTACTATATAATTTAATTATGATTAATCAATTTAGAGAAGAATTCCCAATATTGAATCCCAAAGAATTCAACATTTGGGCTGTTGTTTGAAAGATAAGTTGAATTTGGTCATGAAGGAAGTGAGGGGGGATAAAATTTCAGTAAACGGTAACAGCAAGGTCTAAAGACAGTCAGGTCTTCAGTAGTGTGGAGTATATTCAGAGGGAGCCCAAGATGTCTGATGTGGCTAAAAAGATTGGTGGTTGGTAGGAGGAAGAGGTGTCAGAAGAGACTGTAAAGAAAAATTGAAACTTGATTGTGATGGACTTTAAAGGCTAGGCTATGGGACTTGGACATGAATCTGCAGGCCAGTGGTTGCAGACTGGCAGCCCACAAACTGATTCTTATCAACAGACATGTGTTGTTTGGCCTGCAGAGGTTTGGCCTGCATGATTTTAAACCATCTAAATTAGTAGCCATCATTTTCGAAAATCAAGAGATGCCACATTAAAATATGAAATACTGCTGTTCTTGAAGATAATGAAATATCTGGAACATTGAGGCCACATTCCTGACTGACAGCAATCAGTTGGAGCTGCATAGTGGCTGCCCACTTTACATGGGGCATCTGCTCCCTAGTCGATTACAGCTGCCACCACTCCCATTTATCTCTCTAATACCAAACTCTTTTCACTCATTTTTTTGTTACTTAAGAGACATTTGGGTTTGAAACCCCAGATGCAGGTAATTGAAGGTTATAGAGCAGAGGACAGATGCTATCAGAGTTGTCTTTTAAGGAAGAACTCTCTGTTCTCATTTTGTTGAGGATAGCCTGGAAGAGGGCAGCCAGGGGAGAAGTCAGCGCTGGAGCTATGAGAAAGGATAAGATTAGATGAAGGCTTCAACACTGAGGACAGAAAGAATATTGAGATGAGAAAGTAGTCCTTTATAAGCATCTATATAAGCAAAGGAAATAGCAGATGTCCACAAATCAGCAGAGGCAAGAACTCTGAAAGTTTATTCATAAGCCCCTCTTTTCATCTCCAACCTAGTTTAAATGTAATTATTTAAATTGTTCTTCACTCTCCTTCCTGGATCATGAATGAACTCCTTAAAGACAGGGTCCACAGTGTCCCATTCATCAGTGAATTCCAAGTGCCTAGCACAGAGCCTGGCAAATAGTAAATGCTTAACAAATATTGGTTCAGTGCATGAATTGGAGTGATTCTCTACTTTGTTCATAAGTTGAAAAAAGGTTTATTACATTCCTAAATATGCTGAAATCACAGGACATTTGGCAAACCCCTAAAACCAAACTCCCAGTTTGGAAACAGAATTGTAATTCTGTGGAAATAAAATCCATTCATTTATTCAAAAAATATTTATTAAACAATGACCATGTCCCACACCAGGCTGAGTCCTAAGGAATCAATGATGAACAAAAACCAACATGATTCCTGCTCTTAGGAAACACACAGTTTAGTGAGGAAAACAGATTGTCAGAAGTCCTCTAACAGAGAAATACTGGGTGCTATTAAAATATATTAAAAGGTGAGTGGGTGAGGGACTTGAGCTAGCCTAGGTGGTTCAGGAAGTCTTCCCCGATGTGCTGATATGCATAGGCATTAACTAGATAAATAGAAGGATGAACCAACATTGCAGGTAGAGGGAACAGGATATGCAAAGGCAGGAAGGATTATGGGGTCATTGGAGGAACTGAATAAAGGCCAGTGTGAGTGACTCTCAGAAAATAGGAGAAAAGGTGTATGAGGTGAGATCAGAGAGGCAGATCATGTGGGGTATGGTTAATGTTTTGGACTTTTCTATTAAGAGCAATGGGGAGCCAGTGACAGGAGTAAGTAGGGAAATAATATGACCAGATTAAACTTTCTAAAAAAACCCTCTATACAAATATATATTAAGAGTTAATTATTGATAAAGATTCAAAGGCAACAAAGTGGAGAGAGAATAGTATTTTCAAAAAAATGGTGCCAAAACAATAGGACACCTGTATAAAAAGTTGAGTATCTGTCTACAAAACTTAACTCAAAATGGATCACAGACCTAAATGTAAAACTGACAGCTATACAACTTCTAGAAGAAAACACAGATGAGAATCTATGTGGTCTTGAGTTTGAAAATGATTTATTAGATCTCACACCATAATCTATAAGTGAACAAAGTGATGAGCTGGATTTCATCAGAATTTAAAATGTTTGTGCTTCAAAAGACACTGGTATGGTAATGAAGACAAACTACAGATAAGATATTGTTAAATCATATTTCTGATAATGAATTGTGTTCAGAATACGTAACTTAAAACCCCCATAATAAATTACAAGTAGCCCAATTTAAAAAAACAAAAAAAAGAGAGAAAAAATTTGCACTCTTCATCAAAGAAAGTATACAATTGTAAAATAAGCACAATGAAAAATGTTCTGCATCTTTATTCATGGGATAAATGAAAATTAAATGGGAAAGACGCCTCTAATTAGAATACTAAAATTAAAAAGACTGACCATAGCAAGTATCGGTGAGATGGAAATGTAAAATGGTACAATCACTTAGAAAGATGATTTGGAAGTTTCTTACACAAGTAGGTATATACCTACCCTGTGACTCACCCATTCTGTGGCTAAGTATTTACCTGAAATGAAAGATGAAATGAAAGAATACATCCATACAAAGACATTTATACAAATATTTATAGCAGCTTTATTTGTAGTAGCCCCAAACTGAAAAGAACCCAAATGTTCATAAAAAGTGTGGATAAACAGAGTGTGGTACAGCAATGCAATAGAATACTACTTAGCAATAAAGAAGAATGAACTAGTGATATACATAACAGCTTAAATGTATATCAAAGGCATTGTACTCAGTGAAAGATGCAAGTCAAAAAAAAAAAAAAAAAAGAGTACCTGCCGTACATTTTCATTGATATAAAACTCTGGAAAGTGAAAAACAGTCGATACTGACCGAAAGCAGATCACTGATTTCCTGAGGAGGAGTATGGGAGAGGTGGAGGGAAAATGTACAAAGTGGCACAATAGAAACTTTTGGAATCATAGATATGTTCACTATCATGATTGAATGATGGTTTCATGAGTGCATGCGTGTATCAAAAATGATCAATTTATGCAACTTTAAATATGTGCAGCTTATTGTATATATCAATTATACCTCAGTACAGCTATTTAAAAAAAAACCCTCTGCACAATGCAGAACTGATTCTAGGAAAGAGTGGAAGGCGGGTGACTGTTTACAGTGCTCCAGGTGGAAGAGAACGGTGCCTTCTGGAAGTGAACTAGGTTGGCAACAGCAGAGATGAAATAAGTGGGCAGATGTGTGAGATACTTAGGAAATAAAACCCTATGGTCACCATTTTCCAAAGGTCAGCTCATCCTGGCTTTCCAGAGCAAAGATCTAGGAAAGACTTCATTAATAAATTCCTCTTGAAGTTGCAGAGGAAGCTTATAGCAGAAACTTACTCTCCACCTGACTAATCTGAGAGAACACCTCTGGTTCCATTTGATTACTAAAAAACTGCAAAGAAGAACAGGAGGAGAAAGAAGAAGAAAGCTGGTACAAACGGTGAACTTATATAATATTATTCAATAATTGTCTCTTGTTCTTAAAAGCAATGGGAAGAAAATAAGATTTGAGCTAGAAGATCACAGCTCAAAATCCAAATAAAGTATGTGGCCCTAATATGCTTACAGTAGTTAACTTTTCCTGATAATGATATAATTGTTGACAGCACCATCTTTAAAAATAAAAATAACATAGTGATCCTTCAGATTTGTTGAATGCTTTCCTGTTTACAAGTTTGTACTATAAACATTATGTCTTTTAAATGATACACTAGCTTTCTGAAGGTAGCTTATATTGGCAACACTTTTCAGATGTGGAAACTGTGAAGACAATGTTGGTGATGTGGAAACAACATAAACTTCGGAGTCTTTCAGACCCGGATTTGAATGTCAGACTGCTTTTTATTCAGAGTAACTTCAGAGCATTATTTCTCACCTTAATTTTTTTCAGGTCTCTTAGTGTCTGTATGTCCTCCTCACTCCTGTTCGTTGTTCATTCAGTGATTTTTGCACCTTCCTTCACTGTTAATCTGTAGACAAATAGTTCTCCTGACTCTGAGACCTATGTTAATTCCATTCTACCATCCTGCCAGCCCACTCAATTCCTATTGAGCAATGCTAGTTGAAAGTTGTGGTGGGATTAAATGTTGCAATGTGTATTCAAATAAGGTTGAAGTATCTATGCATTCTACTTACATATGGTTGAGGTATATTCAAGGAAGGCTGTAGCCATTAAAATCTCAGGGAACAATTTTTCGCCTCCTCAGGTGAAAGGGTCTTCAGGCCTTTGTGTTCTGGAAGGTTCATTTATAGCCATTTCCCAAATAACATTGAGACTGATGAGTCTAGAGTCAAGCTCAAATGGCAATGGGCTGGAAGACTAGTTTAGTTTTTACTAATGTGGAACATAGAACAAAATTATGTCCTTGTTTCAGCCTGCTCATCTGTGAAGTAGAGCCTATCATATCCAGTCTCCCTTGCCTTTAGGTTTGAGTTACCTTCTTTGGTCAAGGTAAGTAAATGCCTATGATGTTTTGCTGTGCACAAGATAAAGCTACAACAAAGCTACAACCCGTCTTTTCTCTGTAGAAGACTGCAAAAAGCGAAAGAGACCCAGGCAAAAATCTCGGAATGACTTTTGGAACAGACAGCCTCCCCAGAATCAGAAGTCAAAGGAATTTAAAACATAGGGAGGCCCAGGGTCGCTACTGACATAAAAGAAAGCTGTTTTCATTATAGGTTTACTTTTACATTTTCTCTCTCTTTCCATTCCCACCTGCCTCTCCACCTTTACACAGGGCTTATGGGACCTCCTCCACAAAAGAGCAGTTGCAATAACCCACATCATCCTCCACGCCTGGCTGTCCATCAAGAGGCGAAAAGCAGCCCTATATAGGTTCTATCCTTGGATAGTTCCGGTTGGAAAGTTTAAAATATGCAAAGGCAACTTGGAAAAGCAAGCAGCTGCATACAACACAAACCTTTGCAAAGCTCTGCACAAAATTGAGGGCCTATGTGTACATGGCAAGTGTTTTTAGTGTTTGCGTGTTTACCTGCTTGTCTGGGTGGTTTTGCCTTTGCAAGTCTGGATGAGAAATGCATGGTTAAAGGCAATTCCAGACAGGAAGAAAGGCAGAGAAGAGGGTAGAAATGACCTCTGATTCTTGGGGCTGAGGGTTCCTAGAGCAAATGGCACAATGCCACGAGGCCCGATCTATCCCTATGACGGAATCTAAGGTTCCAGCTAGTATCTGCTGGCTTGGTCATGGCTTGCTCCTCAGTTTGTAGGAGACTCTCCCGTCTGCACGCTCTTATCAGTCCTGAAAAGAACCCCTGGCAGCCATTAGGAGCAGGTACTCCTATCGTCCTTTTCCTCCCTCCTCCTCTACACCCTGTTGGTTTTTTAGATTGGGCTTTGGAACCAAATTTGGTGAGTGCTGGCCTCCAGGAAATCTGGATCTCTGGCGCTTAAAGCTTGGTTTAGCAAAGCAGGAGCTATTCAGGAAGCAGGGGTCCTCCAGGGCTACAGCTAGCCTCTCCTGCCCTCGCCCACGCTGCGCCAGCACTTGTTTCTCCAAAGCCACTAAGCAGGCGTTAGCGCGCGATGAGGGGAGGGGAGAAAAAGAAAGGGGAGGGGAGGGAAAAGGAGGTGGGAAGGCAAGGAGGCCGGCCCGGCGGGGGCGGGACCCGACTCGCAAACTGTTGCATTTGCTCTCCACCTCCCAGCGCCCCCTCCGAGATCCCGGGGAGCCAGTTTGCTGGGAGAGCGGGACGGTCCGGAGCAAGCCCAGAGGCAGAGGAGGCGACAGAGGGAAAAACGGCCGAGCTAGCCGCTCCAGTGCTGTACAGGAGCCGAAGGGACGCACCACGACAGCCCCAGCCCGGCTCCAGCGACAGCCAACGCCTTTTGCAGCGCGGCGACTTCGAAGCCGCCGCCCCGGAGCTGCCCTTTCCTCTTCGGTGAAGTTTTTAAAAGCTGCTAAAGACTCGGAGGAAGCAAGGAAAGTGCCTGGTAGGACTGACGGCTGCCTTTGTCCTCCTCCTCTCCACCCCGCCTCCCCCCCCCCCCCCCCCCCCCCGTCGGCCCAGCGCTGCCAGCCCGAGTTTGCAGAGAGGTAACTCCCTTTGGCTGCCAGCGGGCGAGCTAGCTGCACATTGCAAAGAAGGCTCTTAGGAGCCAGGCGACTGGGGAGCGGCTTCAGCACTGCAGCCACGACCTGCCTGGTTAGGCTGCACGCGGAGAGAACCCTCCGTTTCCCCCCACTCTCTCTCTACTTCCTCCTGCTTTCCCCACCCCGAGTGCGGAGCCAGAGATCAAAAGATGAAAAGACAGTCAGGGCTTCAGTAGCCAAAAAATAAAACAAACAAAAACAAAACAAAACAAAAAAACGAAATAAAAGAAAAAGATAATAACTCAGTTCTTATTTGCACCTACTTCAGTGGACACTGAATTTGGAAGGTGGAGGATTTTGTTTTTTCTTTTAAGATTCGGGCATCTTTTGAATCTACTCTTCAAGTGTTAAGAGACAGACTGTGAGTCTAGCAGGGCAGATCTTGTCCACCGTGTGTCTTCTTCTGCAGGAGACTTTGAGGCTGTCAGAGCGCTTTTTGCGTGGTTGCTCCCGCAAGTTTCCTTCTCTGGAGCTTCCCGCAGGTGGGCAGCTAGCTGCAGCGACTACCGCATCATCACAGCCTGTTGAACTCTTCTGAGCAAGAGAAGGGGAGGCGGGGTAAGGGAAGTAGGTGGAAGATTCAGCCAAGCTCAAGGATGGAGGTGCAGTTAGGGCTGGGGAGGGTCTACCCTCGGCCGCCGTCCAAGACCTACCGAGGAGCTTTCCAGAATCTGTTCCAGAGCGTGCGCGAAGTGATCCAGAACCCGGGCCCCAGGCACCCAGAGGCCGCGAGCGCAGCACCTCCCGGCGCCAGTTTGCAGCAGCAGCAGCAGCAGCAGCAGCAGCAAGAAACTAGCCCCCGGCAGCAGCAGCAGCAGCAGGGTGAGGATGGTTCTCCCCAAGCCCATCGTAGAGGCCCCACAGGCTACCTGGTCCTGGATGAGGAACAGCAGCCTTCACAGCCTCAGTCAGCCCCGGAGTGCCACCCCGAGAGAGGTTGCGTCCCAGAGCCTGGAGCCGCCGTGGCCGCCGGCAAGGGGCTGCCGCAGCAGCTGCCAGCACCTCCGGACGAGGATGACTCAGCTGCCCCATCCACGTTGTCTCTGCTGGGCCCCACTTTCCCCGGCTTAAGCAGCTGCTCCGCCGACCTTAAAGACATCCTGAGCGAGGCCAGCACCATGCAACTCCTTCAGCAACAGCAGCAGGAAGCAGTATCCGAAGGCAACAGCAGCGGGAGAGCGAGGGAGGCCTCGGGGGCTCCCACTTCCTCCAAGGACAATTACTTAGGGGGCACTTCGACCATTTCTGACAGCGCCAAGGAGCTGTGTAAGGCAGTGTCGGTGTCCATGGGCTTGGGTGTGGAGGCGTTGGAGCATCTGAGTCCAGGGGAACAGCTTCGAGGGGATTGCATGTACGCCCCAGTTTTGGGAGTTCCACCCGCTGTGCGTCCCACTCCGTGTGCCCCATTGGCCGAATGCAAAGGTTCTCTGCTAGACGACAGCGCAGGCAAGAGCACTGAAGATACTGCTGAGTATTCCCCTTTCAAGGGAGGTTACACCAAAGGGCTAGAAGGCGAGAGCCTAGGCTGCTCTGGCAGCGCTGCAGCAGGGAGCTCCGGGACACTTGAACTGCCGTCCACCCTGTCTCTCTACAAGTCCGGAGCACTGGACGAGGCAGCTGCGTACCAGAGTCGCGACTACTACAACTTTCCACTGGCTCTGGCGGGGCCGCCGCCCCCTCCACCGCCTCCCCATCCCCACGCTCGCATCAAGCTGGAGAACCCCCTGGACTATGGCAGCGCCTGGGCGGCTGCGGCGGCGCAGTGCCGCTATGGGGACCTGGCGAGCCTGCATGGCGCGGGTGCAGCGGGACCCGGCTCTGGGTCACCCTCAGCGGCCGCTTCCTCATCCTGGCACACTCTCTTCACAGCCGAAGAAGGCCAGTTGTATGGACCGTGTGGTGGTGGGGGCGGCGGCGGTGGCGGCGGCGGCGGCGGCGCAGGCGAGGCGGGAGCTGTAGCCCCCTATGGCTACACTCGGCCACCTCAGGGGCTGGCGGGCCAGGAAGGCGACTTCACCGCACCTGATGTGTGGTACCCTGGCGGCATGGTGAGCAGAGTGCCCTATCCCAGTCCCACTTGTGTCAAAAGCGAGATGGGCCCCTGGATGGATAGCTACTCCGGACCTTACGGGGACATGCGGTAAGTTTCTCCTTCCAGAAATGTCGCCTTTCAGCCCAGGGCACAGAGTCGCTCTGCATTCTGGGGTGTCTAGTGGCTCCTACCTGCGCGAACACTCAGACTGCCCCTGGGAGAGCTCAGCAGGGTAAACCTAGAGCTCTCCCGTGGACTCCCGGCCTGCCAGAGGTTTAACCTGAGCTCTCCTAATTTCTGCTGCGTGTCCTGGGTGCTGATTCCTGCCCTCCCAGATTCTTCAACTCCCCCAACGGCCCCAAATTCTCGCTACCTCCTGGTACCCGAGTCCCAAACTTAAATCCTGTTGTACGGGCCACCTTCAGAGACAAAGCTCATAAGCCCTCCACTCTTCCTTTCCTCCTGTCCTCAAAGTCTGAGAACCTCAATCAGAAATTTGGGCAATTTCTTCTCTTCGGGTCTGTTAGGACTTCCCTTTCAGCCTGTGCAGATTAGAGTCAAAAAGACTGGCCCAAGAGCTTCTAAGCGGGTCTCCTCCAAAGAGGTAAAATGAAATTCTCGGTTAGGGAAAGAAAGTGGTCTCTGGGTGCTGAGGTCTGCAATGTGAAGGAGTGAACTTCTTTCCCGGAAGCAACTGGGGACTTGCTCCAGGGCTGGAGGTCAGTAGAGATAATCTGAACCGTCATGTTTAGAGTAGGCAGAGGGGCAACTTTCTTGGTAAAGACTCCACAGGATTTGCATTCACAGTTTCTCAACGTTGGTTGACTATGTTGAAAGTAGTTGCTTGGGTCGGTTTTCTCTTATAAAGTGTTTATTTTCTCTGTGGATTTTAACAGATCCACAACCCCCTACTTCAGGTTTGCATCAGATCTATAAAGAGGAGAATATTCTTTTAATGTACAATTTAATTAGGCTTGAGTCTGACTTACGAAAGTGTTGGAAAACATATTTTTGTGAAACATTTCCTGCTATTTCAGTGTGCCCCAAAATCTCCACTGGGGAGGGAGGAGTGAGGTTTTTTTTATTATATTCCTTCATTTTTAGGACATGTTGGCATTTTAGAATACATGCTGTTAGCTCTAACAAATTGAGTAAGAACTCTTAGTGACCTATGAGCCATAATCTTACCCCAGAGTTTTAATTAGCATATGAGAAAAGTGGCAGGCAATTGCATCGTGCTTATTAAAAATTATTCCTCACCGCAATTGTTGAGCTTCTTGGAGACCATGCTGAAGATTTTCTCCCCCAGCAAATTAAGATATTAGTTTATCTAGTGAGGGAGGACATACTGAATTGGGGAATTCACTCCTCAGGTAGACCAGGTGCTGATGTCCCTGTGGACTTATGTCTTATTCTTTGTTTCTATGGCTGTTTTCTTTTATCTGTGAATTCTCCAAAATTTCTTTGTTAGCCTTAACATCTTCGTTTGGGGACTTAAATCCAGCAATTTGCCTTCTTTCATTGATGCTTTCCTTGTTACAAGGTAGAGATAGCACGCTATTAGTGAAGAAAGAAAGAGGAGGGTAGGATTTCATATTATTTTGTGGGCTGTTGAAGAAACAGCTTCTTACCAGGCTTTACATTCCATTAGGTTTTTAATGTTTGGCTTACAAGATTTTGAAAGGGTTCATTTGATATCGTCAAAGTATTTTCCAGTTAATTTAGACTCTTTATTTTTGTAATGGGTTTATCCTATGGGACAAAAAAAGTATTCTTCATTTTATAAGAATAAATTTTCTTGGCAGGGTTAATTTTTTTTCTAAGCCTGTCACTAGACGGTGGAGCCCTTCTTCTACTGTAAACTTTTCTTGGGGGAAAACGTCTAAGGTGCATTTTGACCTGCCATGATACTAAACCCAGACTCTGGAACCTTCCATCTTCTGCATGCCTCCCCCACAACTTACTTACTTAGCAGGGAAAAAACTGATGGTTCCACATATTTGTTAAAAAATGTGTGCCTTCAAAGGCAAAACCAAAATTTTTAGGGAATAACTATAGAGAGCAAAAGTTACTCCCATCAGGTAGACAATGAGCTTGGTGATTTTATTTCAGGTCTTAATGAAAAAAGCTTCTTTATGAGGAAGATTATCATATCTTGGTGCCTCCTTGACAGTCTGCTTAAATTAATGACATAAACTAATGAGAATTTAGCAGCTCCTGCAGAAAGTACAAGATTTTTTTTTTCTGGTTTTTGATTGCTGCACTGATTATGAGGAGTCTAGTTAAAAGGAAAACTGGTGTTCCTGTCTCGTAAGTTGACGAAGACTTTCCATTTCTAGGATAGAGAAAATCCTTAAGTCAGTTTATTGAAAATTAATCAATTTAATCAGAATGCAATCAATTCCAATCCAAAAGTTGATATTTTCTTACTTTCTCTTTTTTTCCCCTCACTTTGTAGGGGTGCAATTTGGTGAAAGGCAAGAGATTTCTTAAGCCAAATCAAGAGTGTCTTCCCTTTCTGTATTGCATGCATTATGTACCATTTTTTAGCTAAAAATCTCAAAATTGTGCAGGCTTCCAGTGACCTGTTGGGTTCCTCCCTTTTCCATTCATGTGTGTGTTTATGCACATTAGTTAATTTTGTGAAGGGATTTTTTTAAACCTTAGTAACATCTGCACTCACTCTGTGTTCTTACACATTTACAATGTTTCTGCTGAGAGGATGGGAGATGCAAAGGTGGTCTCTTTTACTTAATTTAGCATGTGATTTAAACAGAAGGAAAAATAAAAAGTGATGGGACTTGTGTGCAACCCTGATGATATTTTGTGGAGTTGTCTGTCTTCTCTCTGAGATCAAACAGGACTACAACTTTGTTAATTGACCACTGGCTCCCTTGGCAGAAGTAGGGCTCCTTAGATTCCAGCAGGCAGCACAATAATATGACAAAAATTTATTCTTGGGAGTTGGGTTCTAAGAGAGTCTGCATGCCAGAATTAGAGTTTGGGGTTTAGAGAAATTATCCAGATGCAAAAAGAACATTTTAATTTTTCTCTTGGTAATTTGTTCTGGTCTCCATAGTAGGTAGTACTTTAGCAGTGCTTTGATATTGACAAGTCTTGTTCCCTTTTTCTATTAGATTTTTCAAAATAAGGCATTTTATTAATTCCTCTTTCCTTCTCCTCTCAGTTATCAAGCATTTTTATGACTATCTTACAAGGGACAGTTTGTCTTGTAAAGCAGAATTTTCCTTTGAAACCAAGACAGACTATTTCTCCCCATAGGCTTCAAGAACCAATATTTTGGCAAGAAGCATCTTTTCCTTCTGGTCAGCAAATAGGTAGTGAGTTCTGTCTGGATCCCAACAATCAACACCTGAGGACCAAATAGCCACACTGGGTGGCACCCCATCTGGAAGTATACACAGGATGTAGCCCTCTTTCTTGTCCACAGCTCAAGTCAGCCAAAGATTAACACTGGTGAGAGATATTTTCGAAGAAGTTTGCAGGCTTCCAATTGCAGGGTCGTTTTGGGGTGCTTTCTTGCCTGTGCTAATTTTATCTCATCAGGCTTCCATTCTTTGAGCTGTAAACTTTGAAATAATATATTAGATTCGCTGGTACGTTTAATTTTCTTTGTCAAGTGTTTTTCATTCCAATAGTAATTTTTCATCTGGTGTACATATATGCATTTAAAACAAAAAATTCTTTGGTCTCCTTTCGCGTACATGCACTGTGGCTTGTACATGTGCAAGCCACTTGGTGGGATTATGTGAATTGGGGTTAGAAATGTGGACAATTTTATTATGATTATTTTTAATGGTGATATCAAGATCACCAGTTTCATTCAGAACCTTGCATAAGCAGGGAGCAGAATGTGGACTGGGTGTGGCAAAGCAAGGGCTTATTTTATAGCCAAACCTGAAATCACAACTCTGAAATATAAAAAAAAAGCAAACAAAAAAATCAAGTTTTGTGAGCTTGGTCAGAGAAGGAAAAGAAAATCTCTCCCCACCCCCCACCTCCACCATTTTCTCTTTGTCTGCAGCTTCCTCAAGTGCTGCCTGTCCCCGATTTTCTTTTATTCCACTCCTTTCATGTTTTTGACATTGAAATACAGACTCTTCTTTCCACTTCTCAGGGCATTTTTCTCATTACACCTGTGGCATGCTCCTAAATAATTTCTTAAAAAAAAAAAATCTGTAAAGTAGCTGATTAGATCAACCCCAGCATCTCTCCCTTAAGACCTAGATGACATGAGGGGATTGCAAAATGAATAGCTGAGTTTTTTTTTACCTTGAGGTTAAAGCCTGGTTCAACAGTTGCTGAGGGAGTTAACTAGATGGCTTGAGGACTTGGCAATTTCATAAAGTATTTTGTCTTATGCTGTCTCTGTCTCTGTCTTGATCTCTGTCTCTCTCTGTGTACTGTAATGTTGGCCACCTTCTCTCAGAACCTGAGAGATAGCTCTGAGACCCTTCCCAGGTCAGTTCGGTTCAGACCTCGGTAGCCTGGTCACAAGCAGTACCTAATATGCATATGAGGGTGCGTGCTGTAAGTGTCCGGCTGGGCTAATCTGCTTAAGCTACATAAAAATTAATCATTTGAAAACAAAGAAAGATATTAAAGAAATTATTCTACCTCCGACTTCCCATATCAGCATTCCATCAAGTTCTGGGATGTTAAATTCAGAGAAAGTTAACCTCATCTTAAACACAAAGTTGACTTTTAAACAAAATTGCTTATAAAGTTCTGTACAGTTACCAGCATTGGTTGCCCTTTGTCATACGGAAGAGAATTATGAAATCTCATATTTACATAGCATTCTTAAAAAAAAAAAAAAAAGACACAGTGTTTTCCAGTTTATTCACTGCATTCATGTTCGTTTGAGTAGGCCAGGAGGGGTGCTTAGTGATTACCCTTTTGCTAGGTAAAGAAGTAGAAAGATAGATTTTCTATGATGTTTGTTTACCACGTAGGGGAATCTCTCTAGAGCAACACTCCCAGGCTTTTTCTTCTTGAAATTTCCCACCTGACAAATACTTTAGATTGTTACTCCTAAGGACTTCTCTCAGTAGCTGCTACATAGAGACGATAGTCCATGAATTATTGCTTGCACACTCATGGGTGATGCCACACGCTCTCTCTCCTGGCAGTTCTTGCTGCCAACCTGCAGGCCACACCAGGACTGAAGGCAGCTCATCTAGATAAGTTTATAGCATTAAAGTGCTGGGTCACTTGAGAATGTTGTCAATTTAGGTTACTTAGTACCTAAGTGTTATTTTTTAAATAATAGCTTTATTGAGACGTAATTTACAATCCATACAATTCACTCTTCTAAAGTGTACAGTTCCATGCTTTTCTGTATATTCAGAGTTGTGCAACCATTATTGCAATCAATTTTAGAACATTTTAATCACCCCCAAAGGAAACGCTATACACCTTTGTGTTCAATGCCTTATGTTCCCTCAGTCCTTAGCAACCAATAATCTACTTCTATCTATGGATGTGCTTATTCTAATATTTTGTATGAATGAAATCATGTAATATGGGGTCTTTTGTGACTAGCTTCTTTCACACAGAATATGTTTTCAAGGTCATCCATGCTGAAGCATGTATCAGTACTTCGCTATTTTTTATAGCCTAATAATGTTCCACTGTATGACTATACCACATTTTATCTATCCGTTTATCAGGTGATGAGCATTAGGGTTGTTTCCACCTTTTGACTATTATGAATAATACTGCTGTGAACATTCATGTACAAGTTTATTGTGGACATATTCAGTCCACATATTGTGGACATTTTCAATTCTTTTGGATACATACATAGGATTGAAATCTCTGAGTCATATGGTACCTCTATGTTTATCCTTTGAAGAACTGTCAAACTGTTTTCGAAAGTGTCTGCACTGTTTTACAATCCCATCAGCAACGTATGAGGGGTCCATTTCTTCCACATCCTTGCAAACACTTGTAATTCTCTTTTTTATTACAGCTATATTAGTGGGTGTGAAGTGGTACCTCATTGTGGTTTTTATTTCTATTTCCCTAATAACGAATAATGTTCAGTATCTATTCATGTTCTTATTGGCCATTTGTATATCTTCTTTTCTGAGAAATATCTATTTGGATCCTTTGCCCATTTTTTAGTTGGGTTTTTTATTATTGAG
Organism: Papio anubis; assembly: GCF_008728515.1. Lineage (NCBI taxonomy): Eukaryota > Metazoa > Chordata > Mammalia > Primates > Cercopithecidae > Papio > Papio anubis. The sequence goes on along the minus strand of NC_044996.1, from coordinate 84,245,247 downwards.
TTTTAAGAGTTTTAAAAAATATATTCTGGATGCATGTCCTTTAATAGATTGTGATTTGTGGATATTTTTTCACATTCTGTGGGTTGTCTTTTTTACTTTCCTTTTTTTCTTTTTGTGTTCTTAATGGTATCTAGATTGAAGTACAAAAAAAGTTTTTAAGTTTGATGAAGTCCAATTCATCTACTTTTTTTTCTGTTTTGGCTTATGATTTTGGCATCATATCTAAGAAGGCTTTGCCTAATCCGAGATTACAAAGATTTACACATATGTTTCCTTCTAAGAGTTTTATAGTTTTCGCTGTTTACACTTAGGTCTTTCATCAGTTTTGATGTAATGTTTATCTATGATTGAGGTAGGGGTCCGACTTCATTCTTTTACACATAGATACTCATTTCTTACAATATTCTTGTTGAATTTTTCCTCACTTAACTGTCTTGGCACCCTTTGTGTAAAATCAGTTGACTGTAAATGTGAGGGTTTATTTGTGGACTCTCAACTGTATTCAGTTGATCTATATGTTTATTCCTATGCCAGTACCACATTATCTTGATTATTGTAGGTTTTTAGCGAGTTTTGAAATTAGGAATTTTGAGCTCTTTGACTTTGGTCTTGTTTTTCAAGGTTGTTTTGGCTCTTGTGGGTCCCTTGAGTTTTCATATGAATTGGGATAAGCTTGTCAATTTCTACAAAGAAGTCAGCTGGGATTCTCACAGGAACTATATTACATCTGTAAATCAATTTGGGGAGCATAGCCATCTCAACAACGTTAAGTTTTTTCATCCATAAATATGAGATGTCTTCCCATTTATTTAGATCTTCCTTTTGTCAACAATTTTTTATTGTTTTCAGATGATAAGTTTTGCAGTTCTTTTAAAAATTTAGTCTTAAGTGATTTATTTTTTGATACTATTATAAATTGAACTGTTTTGTTGATTTTCTTTTCAGATTATTCACTGACAATGTATGAAAACATAATTGTTTTGTGTATTGATCTTGCATCCTGCAACCTTGCTGAAAATACCTGAGTTTTGAATACTTCTGGGACTTACGGGGAAGAGGGCTTCTGCTGTTTCACTGAACGTTAAAGCTTATTTCATTTCATCCTGTATGAAGGCTGCATACAAGCCTTCTGTATGAAGGGGACACTGTTGTCATTTTTACTCAGCTATAAATTTGAACTGGTAATCCCATCCCCTTTCAGGATGAATAGGAGAGTGTTTTTAAATGTTCATCTCTTTAGAGAACAGCGGGAAAGAAGTCTAATAAGGTTTGGGTCGTTTATAATCCCTTTTTTAGAATTTGGATTTGGGAACTATTAGCAAGGGAGTGAGTAATAATAATAATTTCTATATAGAAAACTAACATGTAGAGGTGACAAATGAAATCACTAGCTATATTTGGCTTATGTTTAGGTTTTTATAAGCAGCTAAAATCATAATTTTGTGTTTTTATCTCTTGTCCTTTGGACAAAGTAAATTCCAATACTCCTTCTGATGTGCATTTCTAGATAGGGAAAGGATTCCTTTACTCTCATATAATTTAAGCTTCTTTTTAGAGATGTACTCCATAGCTATGAAGCAAAGATAAAATTCATCTATGTAGAGATTGAACTTTGTCTTCATTAACACTCTAGGCTAAAGGTCATAGCTAATCAGCTACAACTGTCATGTCCTGATAATTGTGAGTTAACTGCAGGCCACCCAGCAAAAGGTTTAGTTATAATCTAATAGCTGTCTGTAGAGATTACCCTAATAAAGGGAATTTTTTTAAAAAGAATCTGGCCGGGCATAGTAGCTCACTCTTGTAATCCCAGCACTTTGGGAGGCCGAGGTGGGCGGATCATCTGAGGTCAGGAGTTCAAGACCAGCCTGGCCAACATGGTGAAACCCCATGTCTACTAAAAATACAAAAATTATCCAGGCGTTTTGGTGGGCACCCATAATCCCAGCTACTTGGGAGGCTGAGGCAGGAGGATCACTTGAGCCTAGGAGGCAGACGTTGCAGCGAGCCGAGATCATGCCACTGCACTCCAGGATCCGTAAAAAAAAAAAAAAAAAAAAAAAGACTCTATCAATCAACCACTTTTCATTAAGCACCTGCTATGTGTCCAGCATGTACTAGGAAGAGATAAGATAAAAGGGGACACAATTCAGACAGAATCTTCTTGAGGTAATTGCTTACAAGGAGCTTATAGCCACTAAAAACAAAAACAAACAGAAATCAAATAACCAAAACCCAAACAGAAATGCAGCACCATCATGCCATAATGCCTGTATGAGATCCTGGATTGTACGGTGTGGATTTTTTAAAATGTAGATATTTTTAAAAAAAAAAAAGAGAGAGAGAGAGAAAAAAATGAATCAATAGAGGCTGAAGTGGTCAACAATGTTACCTGTGGCTGCTTTTAATCCTTTGTGGCAGTAAGTAGGAGCATGTCTAAACTCAAGCAATAGATTAAAGATCCTGATGTATATTTTAAATAACAGAAGTTGGTACCTCTGGAAAGAATTAACTGGAGGCATGGGTTGAAATCTATTTCTGCTTATTAAATAGTGCACCCCAGTCAAGTTAGTTGCCAATTTTTTTTCAATTTCTTTGGCTATATCATCGCACTTGTTGGGTACATGTTTTTGATGTCTTTATCTGAACAAGTCCGCAATAATATGAGTAATAAATTAGAACTGAAGGTGATTAATAGCTCTAAATTTGATATAAGATGCCCAGTGTGGTGGTCAGATCAAGAGTTGTTTTTCTGCCTTCTAAGTTTCCATTGATCCTGATGGATTGCACAAATAGAACAATTTGGGGAGTATGGGGGCACATGGCGATCTTATAAGAGCTTTGCTGTAATAGACAACGTAACATTCTGAAACGGCCTACCACCTAACATGGGCTCTGGTTCTCTGCAGGTTGAGTGAGTTCCTTGCTTGTGGAACTGTAGTCCCGCTATCTGGCCGCTAGGGGGACTGCAAGTGCCCCGTGGCAGGATTTCCCTGGGAATGGTGAGCCTCCATTGACGGTTTCAACACACAGCCAAGGCCCTATCGCAGGATAACTTCAACCAGAACTGCTTAGCACCAGACAATAAATAAGCTACTATGGTACTTACTGTTTCATTTGGGATGTTCTTTCTCGAAGTGTCAAGCATTTTTAAGTAATATTTTGACTTTTTAATACCTCTCTTTGCATATGGAGCAGGACACAGCAAATATATTCAAGTAGCACTGTCCAGTTTATAGAGAAGTTTCATATTCCATTATTGCATTTCATTCTTGTTTCTACCCTGTACAAGTAACTAGAGTTTGGAGTATTATAATAGTATTCATACTATTACAATACTTTTATTCCCATTATAAAAATTATGCTAAGAGTGGTTAAGTTACATGTTTACAATCAAACAGCATCAAAGTGACAGATCTGGGATTTCAGTCTCATTCTTTCTTCTCCAGATCATGTGTTCCCTGCTTTTATCTCACAGCTCTTTTTACCTTATAGATAGGAAACATGAGAGTCAGAGAGGCAAAAGAACCACAAGTGGTGTCAATACTAGAAATTTATGAAGTTCTTAAGGCTTCTAGGTTTGTTACCCATCCACCAGACTGATGGATTTGGTTGTGTGAGAGTTCTGGGTGTCAATAACCTTGCCATTCTACTTTACAGACTGCATACATTCAATAAATGCCTATTAAGCATCTACTATGTGCCAAATTCTGTACTAGGCACCAATGATGTAGCAGCGAACAGAACACACAAAAATATCTGAATGGAGCTGACAGTTTAATGAGAGGAGACATGTAGTATACATCTGAGCATGAAAAGTGTCATGCAGAATAACTTCACAGAGTATAGGGTATAGAGATTCATGGTGAGAGGGAATATTTTATATCTGCTGGCCAGGGAAAACCTTACTGGAAAGGTAAATTTTGAGCAGTGACCTGAAGGAAATTAGGAAATGAGCTACTATTTGGACATCTGGAGTTAGAATATTCCAGGCCCAGGGAACCACAGGCACAAAGGGCCTGAGGCAGGAGAGCATGTTTGCTGTGATGGAGGACAAAAAGGCTCATATGGCTGGTTTAAATAAGTGAAGGATGGTAGACAATGAGATCAGAGTTAATGAGGTTGCATGGTAGGTCTTCCTTAAGACTTTGGATTTTACTCCTAAGCAGGGTGTATTGGAAGGTTTTGAGCAGAGTAACATGACCTGACTTACACTTTAACAGGCTCCCTCCTCTTCATAACATCTGTCACTCTGATATATTATACGTTTGTTTGTTTACTTACTGTATGTGTGGAGAAGAGACTGTGGGAGCAAGGAGGGAAGCAGGGAGACAAGGCCACTGCAGTGATCTGGGTGAGAGGTGACCATGTCTCAGACTAAGGTAGTATTGGTGGAGAAGATAGGAAGTGGCTGAATTCTGGATGAGTTTTGATGGTAGAGCCAACAGCATTTACTGACAGATTGGGTATTCACTGTGAAAAAAATAGAGGAGATGAGGATGATTGCCAAATTTTTGGTCTGAGTAACTGGAAAAATGAGATTGCCATTTACTAAAATTGTGAAGACTGTATGTAGAGCAGATCATGGGCAGGATAGAAATCAAGAGTTTGATTTTTGACTTATAAAGTTTGAGTTATCTGATGAGCATCCTGATGGCTTCTCAGTTTTCATTTAGTGCCCTCAGCTTTGCTGTTCTTCAAGAAGATTAAAAAGGACCTTAGAGATCACCTAGGCTGTAGGTACCCTCTCCCTTCTTTCCTTTTACTTTATAGAGGTCTATAGAAGGGTAGGGACTTACCCAAGGTGAAACAGTGAGCTGGTGACAGAACTAGGGCACAAACCCAGTTCTCTTCGATTCTGATTCAGTAGATTTGTGTGTGTGTGTGTGATTCTGAGGACTCATTTGGGCAAGAGTGAGTTTTTTGTTTGTTTGTTTGTTTGCGCAAACCTAAAACCAGGTGATTAAACTAAATAGTGAATAAAACTGGAAAACTATACAAATTGGTTGCTCTCCCCAATCAAGCTGAAATATTATTATTAGGTTTTTACTGAACTACATACCAAAATATTTTTTTTTCCTGTAAAAACACAATAAGTGGACTTTTAAAGGCAATTGAGCTTTTATCAAAGCTAGAATCTACAGGGCACCTGGACAAAAATGACCTAAAATCCTAAGAAATTAGAGTTCATGGAACTTGGGAGACCATCTTGTCCAGCTAGCTCATTTTATTGGTAGAGTGCCTGAGGCACCGAGATGGAAAGGGACTTGGCTAAGCTCATACAGCAAGCTAGTGCCTGACCTAGTCAGAGCCTGTTCTAAGTATTAGTTGTATGTTGTTTTCTTGAAAAAAGTCTATATTGGAAAAATGAAAATTCTTTGTTCCATACTGAGAACAAAGAATTATATATAATCATATATAATAATAATGATAGCACTTACTGAATGTTTGCTGTGTAAACTTCCGCACCTTGCATGAACTGATTCATTTAATTCGCATGTCAACTTTAGGAAGCAGGCCTAGAGACGTTAAAGAACTTGTCCAAGGGTCACACAGCTAGGAAGTAGCAGAACTTGTGTGCACTCCCAGGAAGTCTGGCTTCTAACCACAAGGTTCTAACTACTGTGCAATATCAGCAGCTTCTCAGATTACTCTTCACCTTCACCATCCCAAAAGACTGGCGACATAGGTGACTTCATTATGCACTGCCCCTATTATAGTCCACTGATCCTCACCAAATAGCTGGGTGGCCTAGAGGTTAAAGTAGGGGCACAGTGATGGAAAGGGGTGGTTAGAAGAGGTTGATAACTTATGATAGGGATTGGAAAACAGAACTATAGGAATTATTGAAAAGGGCCTAGAGATCTCAAGGAGGTTGATCTCAGACTGCTACAAACCTGGGCAATTCGATGCCTGCTTAAATAGGAGAGTTAAGATAAGAAAAATGCCAGTTTTTACAGTCAGGCATTGTTTTATTTCTTTTACAGTATTAATTCGTTTAATCCTCAAAATAATCCATGAGGTAGCTACAATTATCATTTCTATGTTATAGATGAAGAAACAGGCACAGAGCAATTAAGTAACCTGCCCAAGATTAGAGAACAAGTAAGTGAAAGTGCCAATATTAGAATCTAGGTGATTCAGCTCCACAACTTATGTTATTTTCCAATACATTTATGGAACGAGGTAATTTTCATATAACAGAAAGTGTTTAAAGTGCAAAAACATTGTGCCTGAACTTCAAACATTGAACAACTCATATCCTTAATATACACCAGCTTCCTTTAAGGACTCTTAGAAGTAAGGATACTTACCTAAAGTCATATGTTGAACAAGTAGCAGAACCGGAACTTGAATTTGAGACTCCACACTGCCAGACCTCTTTCCACTCTATCACTTGGGCTCCCTTCTAACATTGATTTGTCTCTCTCCATTCTTCCTCCGTATTGCTCTGCCCTTCACCTTTTAATTACCTGTCTCCATCAACAAGATTGGACAGAGAATTGGGAGAGTGAGCAGAGTCCATTTCCTTCCAGAGACTGGACAAAAGGAACAAAACGTTGGGAAAAAAGTCAGCATGTGGATTTTGTGGGATTTACACTAAATAAGAACGGACACTTGCCAGGACTGACAAGATGCTACCTCAATTCCTCTAGGCCCCAATGTGTTATGCAGGATCCCATAAGAAGTCATGAATGTGGTTGTCAGATAACCTTTTTGTTACTGTGGAAATGGAAGCAGGATACTGCAAAAATCTGTCTCTCCAGGTTTTCTTTTAAAGAAGGTACAGTCTTGCTAAATGATAACTGTTTGGACATTTATTTGAAAATGGGCAGTGCAGGAGAGAAAGAATTTTTCCAAGCTTGTCACATTGGGCCATCTCTCTGAAGCATTGTCCAACCTCTAATTAGATGAGGAGACTGCATTAACCAAGAGTTGAGAGTAAAGATGGAAACACTTGATGTTTGGTGTTTGGGTGCAGAAAGGATTCCAAAACATGTTCTGAGTTTCTTTACTCTGCCCATCCCTCCTTCCCTTTCATCTTTGTTTAAAAACCCTGGTTAGCAAATGTGTAGTCTGTTTGCAATTGTTCATCTGAAAAATTTGTTTGATCAGCCTTTTGAATAAAAAAGATCAAAATAGACTGAGATATTTTAGTCACCAACTATCTAATAATAGACCAAAAATTTAAACCATGCTCATACTTTCATATGGTATGTGGTTTGTTTTAGACGCTTTCTGGGCTTCACTGAGGTGCTAGATTGACTCAAAGTATGGCAGGTCAGATGTGGAATTGAGCAGGGTGGACTCTTCTCTATGCTTCCAGATTCAGAATTCCCCATCAGAGATGATCTCATAGTGTTTGGAAAAACCAAGCTGAAGGCTTTGGGAATTAGGGTGGTGAAGGGATATGTTGTTTCCCAAAGCCTTCTCAGTCATTCCTTCTCCCCCAGTTCAGATTCTTAACACCTCTTGCCGGGATTAGTGCAGTGATCCCACATCCTTTCTCTCTAGCTCTCTCTGCTACTCTCTAATTCCTATTGTATTTGTGCCACCAGATCTTTCCAAAGTTAGGTCCAACCGTTTCTGTATACTGCTTTAAATGTCTATTAGTCTTTAAGCTCCATAAGGGCAGGAGTCCTGTCTTATTTTTTCCCTATTCTTCATGCTTAATACAAAGGAAGCTTTGTACGATTAAAATTTCAGCTTCTCCCCATTGGCTTATGGGTAAGTCCAAATTATTTAAATCTGGTGTTCAAGTCCTTTTATGATCTGCTTATTTTTCCAGCCTGAATTCCTGGAGTTCCCTTACAAAACTCTTAAAACCCAGCCAAATGGATCTAGTCACTGTCACTTTAAACCATCCTCACTCTCTTGTTTTTTGAACATGTTACTTTTATTATTATCCCTTTGACCTTGAAGGCTATCCCAATTTCAATACTATCCATTCTTCTATAACAGTCCCCTACAAAATGAATAATATCAACCCGCCAACCCAAGGAGAAGTGATCTATATGACACAACATGGTTGAAAGAATGTTGGTTTCACTACTTTATCTGTAAACCAGGGGCTAGAAATCTCTAGTTTATAAGATTTTGTAGAGAGGGGATCACATGTGATTATGGATGTTAGGCTCAAGTCAAGAGTGCATAAGACCTTTTGGATTTATCCCTTTCTTCTTTCTCCATCAATATGGTACTTAGTCCCTTAAGTACTTGTGGTACTTGTGTTAATGTCTGATAGCATCCTTCTAAATATACTTCTAAACATCTGTCTCTTTTTAGGGCAAATGTTGGATGTATCTGCAAAGATTCTCTTTGGATATAAGATATCCACAGCACATAACTTAACAGTGTTGTACATAGTAGATATTCCATAAGTATTTCTTTATTAAATGATTCAGAGTCAATAGTAGTAAGTGACTGCCGAAGACAACTGATGGATTGTAAGTTCCATTAACAGAAATACAGTTAGCCCTCCACATCCATAGGTTCCATGTCCACAGATTTAAGCAACTGCAAATGGAAAATATATTTTAGAGACACAGTAAAAATAACAATTCAACAGTAAAAAAAAAAAAAAGTTATGTAAAACAACTATTTACATAACACATTGTATTGGCTATTACAAGTAATCTAGATATAAATGAAATATATGGGGGATGTGTATAGGTTAAATACAAATGTGACACCATTTTATATGTTTTAGGTAAGGAACATGAATATTTTTGGATTTTGGTATTCCTGGGAGTGGGGGAATGGAACCAAGCCCCTTCAAATACCAAGGGACTATTATATGGGATACAGAATAAAGGAATTGATTGTCTTGCTCTGTTAAATTCTGGTCAGACACATTTGCAATGTGTTGTTCAGCCCCAATATTCATGGAGCATCTCCTTTTGTAAAGCATGGAGGAGCTATGAGAGAGACATGGAGCAGTGAACATAACTATTGTTTCAATGAACCTGAAGGATTATCATGGAATAAAGAAGTTAGATGTTTTTCTGTAGCACCCCAAAGGGCAAACGCAATGAGGACAGATTACAATTCAGTAAAAGAAAGAGTTTTTTTTGTCTGGTTTTTTTTTTTTTGTTTGTTTGTTTGTTTTTGTTCTTTTTTTTAGATGGAGTCTTCACTCTTGTCGCCCAGGCTGGAGTGCAATGGTGCAATCTTGGCTTACTGCAATCTCTGCCTCCCTGGTTCAAGTGATTCTCCTGCCTCACCCTCTGGAGTAGCTGGGATTACAGGTGCACACCACCAATCCTGGGTAATTTTTTTTTTTTTTTTTTTTTTTAGTAGAGATGAGGATTTCACCATGTTGGCCAAGCTGGTCTCAAACTCCTGACTGCAGGTGATCCACCTGCCTCAGCCTCCCAAAGTGTTGGGATTACAGGCGTGAATCAACGAGACCAGCCTGAAAGATGTTTTCTTAGAATGGCTTCTTTCATCCTTCATCAGAAGTTGTTAACATGGACCATATGAGTTTTGTTTGTTCTATATGGTGTGTGTGTGTGTGTGTGTGTGTGTGTGTATTGAATTACTTGCTAACATTTTACTTCAAAATTCAGATTTCCACCGTAGGGAATGAAGATCTAACAATACAGAACTTTCATTCTTACATGGTAATGACCAGCTGCAGGTGAAAAGCAGCTGATCCTCTGGATGGGCCATGCACTTTGCAGTTTGCCCAGGCACCAGTGACCCACTTTATTCATTTAAGTTACCTGCTTGACTCTTCTAGTCATTCGAGTATGTCATCCCTGTCAGATCAGAGACCTAAGCAAATCTTGAGTCCCTTGCTTACTCCAAGGGCTTTCACTCCTCGTATAGGAGGGGCTAAAGAAATGTACAAGCAGCACCACAATAGGATCAGACCTGACTTTCAATTCTAGCACAGCCATGTAACATAGTTGGATGACTTCAGGTCAGTAATATAACCCCTCTGAGCCTCTAGATCTTCATTATCTGTAGAACACTCTCCTTACAGAGTTATTGTAAGAATGAAATAAAACAACTAGGATAAAGGGCATTACACTTAGTAGGTGCTGAAATATTGGTTCCCTTCTTCTTATTCATCACACCATTTCTGTCTGTCTATTGACTGAATTACATAAATAGTAAATTCACATTCACTGAAGACATTTAAGAAGAGTCTGGACCCTTTGGGAACCATGTATAGGACAAAGATTTGGACTCATAGATTATTTTTACAGTCACTTTCTAACAATTTAAAAGCCTATGGATGACTCCAAAATGCCCATTTGGATGATTTGAGGCATACTTTGTGTAGTTAAGGATTTTAAATACATAACAGAGAGACTGAAGGGCCTTTGGGAAACAAGCTGGGGTAAGAGTCAAAATGTAATATGTTGACTGATGTTCAGGAATAGGCTTTGGCATCTGATAGATTTTGTTTTCAGTACTGCCTCTGGGTCTTACTAGCTTCCAGTTCTGGGCCACTTCACCTCTCTTGAGTTTTAGTTTCTTTATTTCTTTTTTTTTTTTTTTTTTTTTTTTGAGACGGAGTCTTGCTCTGTCGCCCAGGCTGGAGTGCAGTGGCCGGATCTCAGCTCACTGCAAGCTCCGCCTCCCGGGTTCACGCCATTCTCCGGCCTCAGCCTCCCGAGTAGCTGGGACTACAGGCGCCCGCCACCTCGCCCGGCTAGTTTTTTGTATTTCTTAATAGAGACGGGGTTTCACCGTGTTAGCCAGGATGGTCTCGATCTCCTGACCTCGTGATCCGCCCGTCTCGGCCTCCCAAAGTGCTGGGATTACAGGTTTGAGCCACCGCGCCCGGCCTTAGTTTCTTTATTTCTAAAATGAAGATACTAATGCTTCCTTTGTTGGGTTTTTGTGAAGATAAGTGAGATAATAAATGTAAAACATCTAGCCCAGGGCCTGGTGCATAGTAAAAGCTTCATAAATTGTACCTATTATTATTAGTAGTAGTAGTAGTCCAGACAAACAGAGCTTGGGAAAATGCTAGACTCTGGCTGACATACATGGACTTTTCCCCAGGCCACTGCTGCCTGGCTTCCCCTTCCACAAAGCTTTGAGTCTCCAAAATGCTTTGGCTGGAATGTAAGCGTGAGGTCATTGCAGATAACAGGGGAGCATGATTTGCTTCGGTAATGCAAGTTATTAAGTTACTTCCCTCAGCCCAGCTAAAATCTCTTATTGGTTGATGTTTGCTTCAAAGTGTGAGACTGAGCTAGTTTGAGGAGAGAGGGAGAGTAAGAAGATTCCTCTTCTTGGCCAGAGGTCCTGGTCTTCCACAAGAAACAGAATGACTCAACGCAAATTATGGGACCTCTTTGAGTTTGGGGCCCCTACATTTAAACCAGTCACTCCATTGCACAAATTGGTACCCTTCCCCCAACAAAATTACTGGGCAGGAATTTTCTTGACTCCTTCCATGGCCTGGAATGATCTCCCTCCTCATCCTTGTGATCCACACAGCTGGCAAATGGCAGGCAGCAGAACAAAAACAAGCCTCTTAGCATAGAGAGAGAGAGAAAGAGTCACAGCAGTACTGAATTTGCTTGGGAACCTAATGTTAACAAAGGATCTTCCTCTCAACACCCCAAACAGATTAAAACATTTTTTTTTTTTAACAGCAAGTTGTGTCTCAGAGCAGCTCTTTGCTTGGGTGTATTTAAAGATCTGCTGAGTCATTTAAGAGCAGGCTGGCAGATCGTAAGAGGCAAGGACTATACCCCAGTCTATGGGGGAGTAAGTTGAGAGGTGAAATCTGTTTGGCTTTCTCCCATGGAAACAAACAAGGTGATCCACTTCCATCTCCCACAACTCTGGAGAGCATCTACTAAGGCTTCTTATTCTATCAACTTTGAACTCCTCAGTGTATAATAGAGTAAGGGTGAGAGGGAAGGAGCAGTTGTACCAGTGTGTCTGCTGTCCGAAATTGTAATGCCCCTGCATTGGTAGCTGAGAGTAGCATGGAAGTGTCAGGTTGATGGGTTCATTTCATTCTTTTCTTTTCAGTTTCTGGTCACATGCATTGTTACCATGGCATATGACAGTTGCTAGAAAGTGAAATAATTTTTTCTACTTTATTCTTAATTGCAGTTCTAAATTTATTAAAGGAGAAATTAGCAGTTAGCAACTGTTAACTATAGGTACACATTGGGGTTTCCTTAGAGTCAATTTTCCCCCTAGTTTTCAACCTGTAAATCTGATAGATTTTGTCCTAAAAGTTGGCAAAACCTGGAGCTTCTCTTTGGTCCTGGCCTTTTTGAACCCTGTTCCACAGAGCCCAATCTTCTTTCTTGTTTGAGACAACTATCCTTCTCTTTGCCCACTGCCATTTTCCTTCATCTACTTTTCCCATCTCTAGCACCTCAGACTGTCTTCCCACAGTGGCACAGACTCCCACTCCACTTTCACTGTGCCATCTTCTTGCTGTCAAAACCATCCTCACAGACCCTTACTTTGCTGAAACCACTTCTAGGAAGGGAAATCACAGTGGATCCATGAAGGATGCTTTCTGGATGACTTCAAAAGATTGGTATTAAGATATTTTATTAGTGGTGGCAACACTGACTTATTCAGGCAGCCATGCCCAGGATCTATAAGAAATCAGATAAGCTAAAAGTTGCTTGAGCTGGCAGGAGACCTAGTTCTCTGTTTTCCTTTCCCTCATGCATTTTGTTTATCAATGGTTTTCAGAGGACTTAGAGGCTGGCTTTGTTATAGTTAGTTGGTAAGAGAAATGGTGGAGGACTGGAAAATGGGAGTGGAACCATTGAGCATGTTTGAGACTAAGTTATTACAATTCCTAGGATGTATAAATCGCTTGAAAGTCTACCAAGTACTTTCAGACACATTATCTTTTTTACTCTTCAAAATCAACTTGGAGGTAGGCACAACAGGGATCAAATCCTTGGTTCACAGATGAGTAAAACGAGACTGGAGGAAATTAAAGGACATTCCAAGGTAACTCAGACAATAAGCAACAGAACTAGGATTTGATTAGTTTTTTGGGGGGTGGGGAGGACAGAGTCTCACTCAGGCTGGAGTGCAGTGGCAAGGTCTCGTCTCACTGCAACCTCTGCCTCCTGAGTTCAAGTGATTCTCATGCCTCAGCCTCCTGAGTAGCTGGGATTACAGACATACGCCACAATGCCTGGCAAATTTTTGTCTTTTTAGTAGAGATGTGGTTTTGTCATGTTGCCCAGGCTGGTCCTGAATTCTTGGTCTCAAGTGATCCACCCCCACTGGCCTTCCAAAGTGCGTGGAACCACTGCTCCCGGCCCCGGACCATTAATTTTTGATGGTAGGTCCACGTTTTTTCAAGTTCACAGCTCAGAGTTGCTATATAATGAATGAATGAGTATATATGTCATTTGGGAACATTATTCCAACTTTCGGTTGAAGATTTGTTTTATCAGTTGTGGAACTTTTTTTCATTTTTAGCATTATCAGTTTAGTTAAATGAACATTTCGTTCATGAATTCACTAATTAATTATTTTATTCATCAATACATTTCCTGAGTACCAACTTTCTATCAAATGCTGTGCTGGATTCTGAGGCTACAAAGAGAAATACGACACCATCTCATGACTCTAAAATATCACAGACTGGGGACTGACATCTCAGTAGTAAACATATGAATAGCAACTTATGAAATGCCATTAGAAAAATCTCAAGTTATATTCCTCAGTGAGTATGGCCATCCTAAAAATGAGAAGTCTTTTATTTTGGGTACATGAAAATGAAGCGTTGTGAGAAATTGCATTTTAATCTAATCTTGTCTTACTAAGAACAGAAGTGAAATGTTTCAGCCTCTGTGTGTGTATTTGTGTGTGTGAAGTTTGAGTGTGTGATGATGGATGGGGCTGCGAGATTGCTAAGTAGGATCTATGGGGGGCCTTAGATGGTCCTGGTGAGTCCCAACTTTCTGGTTATGTATTTGGGTGCAGTATGGGAGTGACAAAGATTGTTGTTTAAGAGTTGATTTTAGATTTTTTCCAAGTAAATAGTCAGCAGACTTGGAGCATCATCATTCCACTTGCTTTGAAAACCTACCACTTAAGGCTCCTTCTTGTCATAGGTTAACTCTTTCTGGTCAAGTATTACTCTTTTTGAGCATTTGCCTGTCAGTGACAGGTGCAATGTTAGATGTTGTCTCTCTGTTTTCTTGTTTAATCTTTACTTTGATCCTAGGTAGCTCTTATTAGTTCCACTTTATAGGTAAGAAACTGAATTTCAGAGACTTTAATGACTTGTTCAAGATCACATAGTAAGTAACTTGGTAGTTTGGGACTTGAATTTTGATTGTTCAATTTTTTTTCGTTTCCTGGCCTCACTGCTGTTTTCACTATTCCACACCACTTCAGCTTTATTTTTCAGAGAGGCCGTTAAATGTACCCTCCATCAGCCAAAGCCTCTTGCCTCCCTTCAACGTAACTCTTCTCTAGCGTGTTCCTAATAATCTTCTGAAAAGGTTTTACAGCCTTTCTGTGTACTGGGACCCAGAGTCTTAATCCAGGCTCTTAAGTGCCTTAGTTAACTGTAATATGGATAATCAAAGTCACAGCTAATTCAGGAAAAATGAGTTTGGGATGTGAATTTCCTGGGCAACATGTCTTCTCTTTTTTATTCCCTTAGCTTCATAAACTTACCCACAATGTTCCCTGAGGACTAACAGTAATGGAGGGTGATGAGGAAAGGCTTTCCTCCCTTCCTGGTTTCCAAGAGTCCTTTAGCCAAATGCCACACCTCCTCCTGTTTCCCTAGTCTCTGTGCAGAGATGGAGGTGGGAGATAGACATGGGTTCTTTTCAGCCCTGAGTTCATGCCAGAGTTTTTTTTTTTTTTCCCCCTCTAGCTGGAGTGAAGTAGGAAGAGAGGTTCAATGTCCCCCAAGAAGACCATGAGTGAAGAAGACTAAAGTACTTGAAAGAACATCAGACCTATGCATAAAATACCAGGGTTTGTGTCCAGACTTTGTGGGTTACTATCTGTATAATTTTGGGCAAGTCAACAGTTCTGAATCAGAGTTTCCTTATCAGCAGATTGGAAGATAAATTCTAATTATATGGATGAAACATTAAGTCTAGAAGTATTTTGTAAATTCAGAAAGGGCTTATAGATTTAAAGTGTAGCTGTTTTATCACATACTAAATCCTATACTTCAGGGATAAAACCTTCTCCTGTTTTTTCTAAAGCCTGTGCATGTGTGGTGTAAGGGATGGGTTTTGCCCCTATACCAGCCACTTAGCAATTGTAGTAACTGGGGGCTGAGGGCAGTGGCCTGCTTCTGCACTGAGCAAGTGTGAAAAGAGGGTAATGCATTCAGGGGTCAGCAGATGACAGGCAGAGTAGCCCCTCCAAATCTCCCTCCCATACCACAAAGCCCCTTATTTATTCAAACTTAACATTGGAAACTCGTTTCAAGTAGGCACGTCTGTGTCTGGGCGTCTATTTTCCTTCTTTGTATATGGCAGGCATTTGTCAACTTGGTGAAAAGCATTACTCTTCTTTCCATTTCTGAGGACTAATTGTGCTTATTCGCTAGACATGAGTTCAAAACAGTGGGTTGAAAGAGGGCAAGTTTATGCCAAAGAATCAGAAGTAGTCATAATTTAGAGAGAATTCTAGAGGTCAGTTCCCTTTTGTATGGATTGGGCAACTGAAACCCAGATAGAAAAGCGGATTAGACCAAGTTCACAAGCACAAACACGTTTCTGGCACATTCAGATTGGAAGTTGAGGGCTTCTGCTCCCAGGTCAGAACTAAATGCCCTTTCCAGCTAGGGCGTTCTTTGATCTCAGTGATTTTGACTCTTTCTACTACACTCTGGGGACAGTGGGTTCTGAGGTACCAACTCCAATTAAAGTAGGAATATGTACCAGCTCCTCCCCTTGGTTTTTTCCTAGAGGCCTGGCATTCAGAGGCAGTGTGATCTCTATATGTAATATTTTCACACTATTGTTATTATTTAAATCACATTTGAATTTTGGCAATTAACAAGGCAGTAATTGGCATCAGGAAGGTATGTTAGTTTGCTTATCTGCCCCATCCCCCCTCTTCCCGACCCACTGTGCATTGCAGAATGTTTTATCAGCTCTGATTTGCCAAGTTGCTCTCTTCTCCAGTAGGTGCTGCAAGCAGAGAGGGATTCCTCGGAGGTCATCTGCTCCATCTTCTTGCCTATGCAAATGCCTGCCTGAAGCTGCTGGAGGCTGGCTTTGTACCAGACTTTGTACAGGGAACCAGGGAAATGAATGCAGAGTGCTCCTGACATTGCCTATCACTTTTTCCCATGATACTCTGGCTTCACAGGTGGGAGGTTCTTCAGCTGAAAACTTAGAACTCATTTTCTAGGGTAGTGAGTGTTGTAAGGTTTGGACTGTGACCTAATATTATGCAGCCATGACATTATCTATTAGGCATCTAGACCAGCTTGCTTGAATATCTTAGCATGTTGACTAATTTGGGGCAGACTACAGTGTGGGTGGGGGATTGTGTGTGTGTGTGTGTGTGTGTGTGTGTGTATGGGGTTGAGCAATTCATTATTATTAACATGCAAAAAGCACTTATTTCGCTATGACAAGGTTGCCTTTTTCATGCATATTGGCCTACCTGCAAGACCCCTAGAGACAGTAAGCAACATACATGGTGTCTTCCAGTTTTCAGCCTTTGTGCAAGGAACAACTGTGGGTTTTTGCATGTGTGTTGTGGTTTGATGTTTGTGTGTGATTGTGTACCAGGGTATGTGTGTCTGTTACTGTGAGTTCACTTCTGAGCAGTTGTGACACACAGAGATCCAGAAACAGTGTCTTACTCTGTGTGCTCTGCTAGTGGGAACGTGTCTTCTCTTTTGTGCTCGTATCTCTGTGTAATCAAGTGTCTTGCTAAGTCAGTGTGCCTCTGTCTCTTTTTACCAGTTCTTCCGTCTTTGTGTCTCTATGCCTTCTTGCGTTTCTTTCCCCTGAGTTTGCACATGTCTCTGTCTATGTGGATATCTCTCACTCCAGGCCACTGTGTCACTGTGTCTGTATTTACAGCTGTTTCTTTCTGTCGGTGTGTGGATTCTTTCTGTCGGTGTGTGGATTTCTATGTCTGTTTTCATCTTAATTTGTGTGTCTAAGCAAGACTGTTTTGGGGTGACTATTTCCGTTTATGTCATAGCCCCGATTGTCCCCATCTCCATGTGTCTCTGTGTGTATATGTTCTAATGTATCTGCCTACTTATCTTTATTCGTATTTCTCTGGGCATATATCCCTCTCTTGCAGTTCTGGGCCTTTGCAGTTTTTATCTTATGTTTTTGTATATATCGACTAGAATTGGCCTCCTTATGTTTTTTGTGCATGTTTTAGTTTTTTGTATATATCCACTAGAATTGACCTCCTTATCATTTTTGTGCATGTATGAGTGAGCATATCCAACTCTGTCTTTGAGAAGCAGAACTGTCTATGTTTGCAGTCAATTGTGTTGGCTGTCCCTGTTTTTGTCCCTGTGTGTGCATTTCATTGTATGTGCACCCATTCATGTATCTTTCTGCTTCTATATGACCAGATACTTCTGTGTAGCTGTCTATGTATATTGGCTTCTATCTGTGTCTGTGTTGTTGGCTACATGTCTGTGCATATGCACCCACTGAGTTCATAAAAAGCTCACCTGCTCTCTAAGGAATCTACCAGATTGTTTTGTGAAATAACTCATATCTCGTTTTTTACTTGCTTGGTTATCTTCTGGCTTGCCAGATGCTTTGGTACTTAAAAGTGTGTTGGTACGTAGGTGTGCATAATTTATTCATGTAGGATGTCAAAAGAGTCAGTTAAAAATTATACACAGTGTGTCTTTATTAACAGGACAGTTGTGTGTAGAGAATCCTTGAGAAATGAGCGGTTAGATGATAAATCTTTTCATATTAATTTCATGATTTCAGTGAAGTAAATTTGAAAGGTACGGACTGCATAAGAGCTATGTGCTTTTTAAAACTCAGTGTATTGATGGTGGAGAAAGCATTTATTTGTACTGCAAAGTCTTATTTGTGATGTTCATTACTGGGTTAGAAGGTGTTACTTTTCTGATTTTGTTTGGCTTGTTGAAGAGTTACTACAAATGACATCTTAGAGACAAAGAGCTCTGAAGGTGACTTAGAACACATGGAGTACAGACAAAAAGGAGAATGAAAAATAACAGAGAGATGGGCATATTCCTCATTTGAATGGAGTCAGCCAGGGGCTCAGGATGGGGTGCACAGGAAATGGAGAGGTGACGGTCATAGAGAGAAGCTTAGCAGGACCAGATCTTTCCTTGTCCTGGGCTGCTGTGACCATATAAGGAAGGCAGTAAGGGGAGGGGTAGGGATGAGGAAGAGACCAGCTCTCCCTTTCTTTCTGATGGAAGGTTACCACCTCTATTTAAAACTTCTGTTCTTTTGGTACTCTTTCTTTGTTTGATTATATTATTTTCTGGTCTTGTTCTGCCATAGCAAGAAGGAAATTCCACATGTGGCTCACTCATTTATTATACTTGTTTCTTTGCATGATATTATAGAGAGCTTGTTAAGTGTCACTGCAAACATCACACACACTGATCCACTGATATGGGCAGGGTGGTCTTTATGCCAGCTCTGCTCCCATTCCCAGTGTATCTGTGGTGCTTAATGGGGACAACCATGATTTTTCTGATGTCAGTCTGTGATGTCAGTTGTCCAGTGTGTATGCAGACTGCTTAAAAGTACATACAGTTCCTTTGTAATTATGGTAGTTCCTGAGAAGGAAGTGCTCACTAATAAAAGACTAGGTTCAGTAGAAACATGTAAGTTGTCTAGGTGTTGGAAATTAATATAGTACTCTGCTAAGGGAATATATATCTAGAAGTTAACTGGATTATGCTCAATAAAAAGAGTACAAAAGTTTAATAAATATTTTTAACTAATTCTATAAGATTAGGAGAGGGATATTTCAGAGATTCAAATAATTTTTTTAATTGACAAACACCTTAGACATATTATTTACATACAATTGACATAATAATTAAATCATTATGTCTGTTTTATGATAAAACAGGATCTTTTGGCTTAGTTTGAATTATTGAATGTAAAATAATGAAAATTTAAAAAAAACAGAGGAGGAATCTATCCTATTTTATAATTCAGACCGTTGAATTGAATTTTTCTTTTGTTGTATTGATTTCAATGTAGAGAAGTCTGTGGTGCTGGATTCCAGTCAAAAGATAAACATTTGTATGTGGGCTCTACATTGCAGCCAATCTTGATAATTTCAAACCTTGATTTTCTCATCTGTATAATGGTAATAATAAAGACTGTCTCAGTAGCTACCAAATGATTGCATATGACAAACTTCTCACTTATTTAAGGGAAAAAAGAAAAAGAAGGACAATGGGGTGGATTTTTCGTATAGTAAAATTTATTCAGTTAGGGTAATATTCTGAGCTTGTCTTCTGAAGCAAACCCTGCAAACTCTGGCCATTCTGTTTTGTTTAGGAAAGAGTTAATCAGTTCTGATTCTGCGTTTTCTGGGGAAGGAGGCTGAGTATGGATTGAAGAGGAGTCACTACTTTTCTGAGATGATATATCTGTGCTAAAAATTAGTAATGCTTTGCACATGCAACATACAGTGTTCAATTTTGTTAGTCAACAGATATTTAAGTGGCAGCTGTTATGACCTCAGGGGTGTAGTGACTTCCTTATATAATGTCCTTTAATTATTGAAAAAGAAATCTACATCAGAATATCAGGTAAAATCTTATTACATCAAATATTATAACAAAGATACTTTTTATATTCTCTAAAAAAAGTGGAGATCTCAGATGTTGGTTCATTTATCAATATAATATTGGATTTGAAAATTCCAGTATACAAAGGGAAAAAGACAGCTTCTTAAATTTATAGTGATTTTCTATGAACTTTCAATTCAGGTTTTTTTCTGTTTTACTGGTATGATAGAGCTAAATTTCGAGTTGTAAGTAGTAGATCATTAGACTGCAGGGTAAGCCTTGAGATTGCTTCTTTTCAGGTAGGAAACTCTACTGTGTATTTGGCTAGTTCAACATATCATGGGTAGTCAAAAATAGTTACATATCCAAGTCAGCATTTTTTAAGTTGTTCAGTTGTGCTTAAAGATTGGTCCTTTCCAGGACCAATCCAGCTTTATCAAAAAGTTATTATGTACATCTAAAGTGTTCTGACATTTTAATACTCACAATAGCCGAATGATGTGAGTAGGAATCTTTGTCTTCATTTTATAGATGAAGAGACACAGAGAAATAAACTAACTGGGCCAGGGTCCTACCACTAGAATGTGACAGATGACAATTTGAGCCCAGCATATAGTTGTTTCCCTATAATATTCGTTTTATGATTGTATAGATATCTGCTGACCAACCTTAATCTCTGCTCCCTGAGATTAACCATTCTACAAAGCAGAAACTGGAGGTCGTTCAAATGAAAGCTCTACACTTTTAGAGGGCCATTAACAATGCTCAAGTTAAAGAAAAGCAATCAAAGACGACTGAAATACTGCTACCTTCAGACAGTACATATGGATTTTTTTTTTTTTTTTTGTATTATACTTTAAGTTCTAGGGTACATGTGCACAACATGCAGGTTTGTTACATATGCCATGTTGGTGCGCTGCACCCATTAACTCGTCATTTACAATAGGTATGTCTCCTAATGCTATCCCTCCCCCTTCCCCCTGCCCCAAAACAGGCCCTGGTGTGTCATGTTCCCCTTCCTGTGTCCAAGTGTTCTCATTGTTCAATTCCCACCTGTGAGTGAGAACAGGCTGTGTTTGGTTTTTTTGTCCTTGCGATAGTTTGCTGAGAATGATGGTTTCCAGCTGCATCCATGTCCCTACAAAGGACATGAACTCATCCTTTTTTATGGCTGCATAGTATTCCATGGTGTATATGTGCCACATTTTCTTAATCCAGTCTATCATTGATGTACATTTGGGTTGGTTCCAAGTCTTTGCTATTGTGAATACTGCCGCAGTAAACATACGTGTGCATGTGTCTTTATAGCAGCATGATTTATAATCCTTTGGGTATATACCCAGTAATGGGATGGCTGGGTCAAATGGGATTTCTAGTTCTAGATCCTTGAGGAATTGCCACACTATCTTCCACAATGGTTGAACTAGTTTACACTCCGACCAACAATGTAAAAGTGTTCCTATTTCTCCACATCCTCTCCAGCACCTGTTGTTTCCTGACTTTTTAATGATTGCCATTCTAACTGGTGTGAGATGGTATCTCATTTTGGTTTTGATTTGCATTTCTCTGATGGCCAGTGATGATGAGCATGTTTTCATGTATCTGTTGGCTGCATAAATGTCTTATTTTGAGAAGTGTCTGTTCATATCCTTTGCCCACTTTTTAATGGGGTTGTTTGTTTTTTTCTTGTAAATTTGTTTGAGTTCTTTGTAGATTCTTGATATTAGCCCTTTGTCAGATGAGCAGATTGCAAAAATTTAGTCTCATTCTGTAGGTTGCCTGTTCACTCTGATGGTAGTTTCTTTTGCTATACAGAAGCTCTTTAGTTTAATTAGATCCCATTTGCCAGTTTTGGCTTTTGTTACCGTTGCGTTTGGTGTTTTAGACGTGAAGTCCTTGCCCATGCCTATGTCCTGAATGGTATTGCCTAGGTTTTCTTCTCGGGTTTTTATGGTTTTAGGTCTTACATTTAAGTCTCTAATCCATCTTGAATTAATTTTCATATAAGGTGTAAGGAAGGGATCCAGTTTCAGCTTTCTACATACGGCTAGCCAGTTTTCCCAGCACCATTTATTAAATAGGAAATCCTTTCCCAATTTCTTGTTTTTGTCAGGTTTGTCAAAGATCGGATGGTTGTAGATATGTGGTACTGTTTCTGAGAGCTCTGTTCTGTTCCATTGGTCTATATCTCTGTTTTGGTACCAGTATCATGCTGTTTTGGTTACTGTAGCCTTGTAGTATAGTTTGAAGTCAGGTAGCATGATGCCTCCAGCTTTGTTCTTTTGGCTTAGGATTGTCTTGGCAATGCGGGCTCTTTTTTGGTTCCATATGAACTTTAAAGCAATTTTTTCCAATTCTGTGAAGAAACTCATTGGTAGCTTGATGGGGATGGCCTTGAATCTATAAATTACCTTGGGCAGTATGGCCATTCTCACTATATTGATACTTCCTATCCTTGAGCATGGAATATTCTTGTTTGTTTGTGTCCTCTTTTATTTTGTTGAGCAGTGGTTTGTAGTTCTCCTTGAAGAGGTCCTTCACATCCATTGTAGGTTGGATTCCTAGGTATTTTATTCTCTTTGAAGCAATTGTGAATGGGAGTTCACTCATGATTTGGCTCTCTGTTTGTCTGTTACTGGTGTATAAGAATGCTTGTGGTTTTTGCACATTGATTTTGTATCCTGAGACTTTGCTGAAGTTTCTTATCAGCTTAAGGAGATTTGGGGCTGAGACAATGGGGTTTTCTAAATATACAATCATGTCATCTGCAAACAGGGACAATTTGACTTCATCTTTTCCTAACTGAATACCCTTTAATGAATTATTTAACCTTAGTTAATTTGGCTTTGAGCTAGAAAGGTAGAGAAAGATGGAGGAACCAATTCTTCCCTGGGTTGGTACTTATTTATCTTGCTCTTTTGAAGTCTAGGTCAATCGTCCTATTTGTTCTGAGTGGCCCATTCATGTTTATCCATTTAGGGACAGCAGGTTTGGCACAAATGGATTGGTTTTCTGAGGTCTCATGTAGAGGGCTGCACTGACTGACTTCCGAAAGTCCCCTCTAACCCTTCAAATCTCAGGATCATCTGGTCTCAAGCCTTCATTCATGCATACATTTCTATTTCCTTTTTGAGTACCAGCACAACACTGCCTGACCCACTGGATGGATAGAATGGGGCTCTTGCCCTACCACCCTTTGGCAAACAATTTGAGGGTGGCATTGTCACTATCTCATTGATATAGGGTCTCTTGAGGCCCAGAATGACAAAGGAATTTTCCCACTCTCACACAGCTAGTTATTGTCAGAGTAAATAGCAATTTTGAATTTGTAGAACACGTGGTTTTACCTCTATCATTTCTGTTTATTATGAAAATTTTAGAAGTAATAATTAATCAGAAGTAGAAATGATGATTAAAATAAATGCATAACTACTAAAAAGTAGTTGATTGCAGCACCACCTAAATTCATCTCACCATTCTACCAGTAGTACACATTTCACCATTGGGTTAACATTGCTTTGGATCTTATAGCTGTTGAAGAAGACAAAATTCTTTCCATTCTCTAGATTATATTTTCCCCATTTGTAAAACATAATGGAAGTGTATGGAAAATAGGAGTTGATAATTTTTAAGGCTCCTGTCAGCATATTGGCACATAGTATTCTTGTAAGTGGTGGTTTACTTCACTTCAGCTATGGAAGGCCTATGCGACACCACCCATAGAGGATAGTTTGAAAGAAACTGCTAGTGACTGCGTGTGTTTCCTTCCTGACATATTTGCTAGAAGGTGATGAGTTCCAGCTTTTTTTCAGACTTGGATCTGGCTTTCATTCCCCTTCTCCTCCCACCCTCTTAAACAACAGAGGCAGCAACCATTTATACACTTTCCAGAAGTAAGTAAGACTCTATTCCAGAAACACCCTATTTCAAAATGGAAATATACTCAGTGCCCCAATGACCCATTGGGCGAGTTTGAACGTGTGCGTTCTCTGTGCTCCCTGTTTTAGCTTAGGCCTACTCCCTAACCTGTCATATGTCACCCAGCGATGGAGCCTAGGGCAATGAGTGCCATCATATCTGACTTTGTGGCCTCTCAGCTTTCAATGACTAGCTTTGTAGCAGAAGTTTAGCCTCTCATCCCCAGACCTTTGGAAGTAGTGTTGAGATAAAGAGAGGTTGAATTGAAGGTTGTGTTTTCTAGATTTCTTTCAATTGCTCCTTAGGCTTTAGAAGACAAATTCTCCTAAAAGACAGGTGCTACAATTAATCCAAGCAAAGGGAAAGATGTCAATAGAGCTGCCCCTTTTCGTAGAGGTGTGGCAACTGCTGGGAAGGAAGAAATTAGCCGG
The DNA here is from genome assembly GCF_008728515.1 of Papio anubis. NCBI lineage: Eukaryota > Metazoa > Chordata > Mammalia > Primates > Cercopithecidae > Papio > Papio anubis. The sequence continues at coordinate 84,221,184 of NC_044996.1, read as the reverse complement.
AGGCCGTGTGATCACTAATAAAACTCAAAGTGGTGTTTTTTTACTTCTCAATATGAGGTTGAAACTATAAGCTTAAATTGCTGACTTTCTGGCAGCACCAAACAGTAAGGAAACCACAAAGATAAACCCAAATAATAGAGCCAATTTTCTTTTTGTGTGTGTGTGGGGAGGGATGACTTCTAACTAGTGATATGAGGAAGGATAAGAAAATGTTTATTTTAATCTAAAAAAAATGGATAGCACATATGATCTTTGCTAAGTGCACTGAATGTATGTAGAGGAGACAAGTCTGCTAAAGGTATGAGAATTGGGCCGAGATTTAACACATTTTCAAAGCTCCATGAAGAAACCTACTGAACAGTGGGAGTGGGGCAGGTTGGGGATAGTGAAGTATTTGTAATATATTTTTAAAAAGAAGAGGGAGAGAGAGAAAAGGAAAAACTGGGCCACCCATCCTTTGAAAAGAAACCTTGAAAGAGGTCCAAATATCCTTAGAAATCCTTGACTTCTTAAAAGTGATAAGAGTTTGTTTTTTCCCCCTGACAATTATAGAGGTCAGAGAGTTTTCTTTTCTATTGCAAAACATTGAGAGTGTGTAGAAATAATTGTAGGTAGCTTAGCCTTGGCTGTAGTCAGAACTTTTGTACTGTGACTTTAGGATCTGTATAGAATTGTATGATATGAGGATACACCAAAAACTCTATGGGCTATCAAAATGGGATAGCATTAAAAGAAATAGTGCTTTTGTTTAGAAGAAGAAATGAAATGCTTGTGTCCAGGTGCTTAAAGGAAGGCAGTGCAGACTTTCAGAAACTAGACTTTAAGAGCTATACTCAGATACTGAGAAGGTCTGATGGCTGAAGGAGGAACAATTTAAAAGAATAGCCATCTCTGCCTTCCCTGTAAATTAGACATTAAAGAATATCCCATTCATCTCAGAAATGTAATACAACATTTTAGCTTGCTAGTAACTTTACATGCTATTTCCTTTACCTCTTATATTTGAGGTGTCTATTTGGAGTGGGCTGTGTTTCTAGCTATTCTGTTTATCTGGTTTGTTTTTGTTTGCATAGGAAACTGGTGTACATTTTATTTGGGTAAATATCACCTCAATTTTCAAATAAAGCTTTATTTAAGTTTCACATGAAAAAGACAAATGAGACAAAGAAGAGAAAAATTGCATTGTCAGAATCAGAATTATAAGAAAAAAATCAAATAAACATATTTGAAATGTCCAGAAAACCTAGAGTTTTATGTATATTATACAGGAGAGATATTCTGTCATCTGGTTGCCAAACTATGGAGGGTGGGAGACTTAGAATTTTTGTCCAAAAGTATTGTTTCATTAGAAAGATACATGGGTGTGCTTCCACATCAGCAACATGACTGCAGACCGGGAAGTCCTCACGGAGAGCTGGAATATGGGTATTTTGGACTCTCTGGTAAGATGCGGCTTTTACTTCACTTCCTCAGTGGTACTACTGTAAATTTTCATTTTCCTATGGAATACCCTATTTGGTTCCATTGTATATAGTTGACAACTAGAATTCGTTCGCTGTTGCTTGAACTCAACTGTAACTTCTTGGCACTATACATATCTTCTGATGCGCCTGTGGAAGAGCTACCATAATGACTGTGTACATGGACAAAAAAAAAAAAAAAAAAAAATAAGAGAGAGAGAGAGAATTAAATCATGAGTTTGTGCCTTGGGAGCTACAGTTTAAACATTTGCTGGTTTTCTCACTTAATGAAAAATTTATTTGAAAATAACAGCACAGAAAGGAAGAAAGACAGGCTGGCAAGCATCCTCCTCCTAATATACTTATCCACTTTTGGATACCTTGATCTCAGTCTCAGAGGTCATATTTTTAGTAAAATGGCTACCAGAAGTAAAGGATTTTATTTTCCAGACTTTGGTGTTTGGAGCTGGTGTGCTGAGAGCTGGTAGAGAAAGCGCTACTCAGGTAGATGTACCAAAGGAGGATGGTTGCTGGTGGATATGGCAGAGTACCTTTTATGTGGTTATCTCTTCCTTGTAACTCTTGGCTGCATAACTCTTATTTTCTTTTCTATTTTTGTTCTCTCTCTTGGAAAAAATTTGGTGGTAAATTTTCATATGAGCCATATTGTATTTTTAAATAGTTTTATTAATATAAAATGTACATACCATAAAGCATACCCATTTAAACTGTAAAATTCAATGGGTCTCTCTCTCTCTCTTTTTTTTTTTTTTGTATACTCAGAGTTGTGCAACAATTATCAAAATCAATTTTGGAACATTTTCATTGCCCCAAAAGGAAACCCTCTGCCCATTAGCAGTTACTCCCCATTTCCCCCACCCCCAGTCCCCTTCAACCCTAGGCAACCACAAATCTACTTTCTGTCTCTATAGATTTAGCTGTTCTGGACATTTCATGTAAACGGAATCATGCAGCATGTCACCCTTTGTATCTGGCTTCTTTCACTTAGCATGATGTTTCCAAGGTTCAGCCGCATTGTAGCATCTGCCAATACTTCATTCCTTATTTATGACTGAAGAATATTCCATTGTATTAATGTATCATATTTGTTTTTTCCAATCATCAGTTGATGGACATTTGGGTTGTTTTCATCCTTTGTTTTTTCTTGGCTATTTTAAATAATGCTGCTATGAATGTTCATGTACAAATTTTTTAATGAACATCTGTTTTTATTTCTCCTTGGTATACACCTAGGAGTGGAATTGCTGGGTAATATGGTAGCTTAACATTTAACCTTTTGAGGAACTGCCAGATTTTTCCAAAGCAGCACAATCATTTTACATTTTGACCAGAAGTATATGGGAGTTTTAGTTTCTCCACATCCTCAACAACACTCATTATTGTCATTGTCCTTTTCAGCTCTTTTGATAATAGTAATCTCAATGGGTGTGAATTGGGACCCCATTATGGTTTTAATTTGCATTTCCTTGAAGACTAAGGATATTGATCATCTTTTCATGTGCTTATTGGCCGTTTGTATATTTTTTGATCTTTTGCTCATTTCCAAATTGTGTTGTCTTTTCATTATTGAGTTGTAAGATTTTAAAATATATTTTGGATATGTTTGTCATTTTAGGGATGATACTTCACAGTTACATGATGTTTTCTAGCAAGCATTTGTGTTGTTCTACTGGTGTTACATATCTTAGCTGCATTAGCCACTTCGTTGGGTATGAATGCCAGCAGAATCTAAATGACCTTGGCTTCACTGCTGAGAATGCAACCCAAGAACAGAAATTTGTCAGAAATTTAACACTTAAGCACCCCACTTCCCAAACTCATCTGGGACAAGGAGAATCTACATTTAAAGTTCTATATTTTGTGTTGCTGTGTTTGTTTTTTTTTTTTTTTACTTTAGCTTGGTTGGGTTTAGGATCTTTTCTTTTTGTTTTGCCTTAGGCATACCTAAGCAGAGGCAAGGGAGGAAAGGGATATGAAACTGATAGAAAAGTGAGTAAGCTTTATTCAGATCGGCATATTCATCTTAATATGGTTCAATTGGCTGAAGAAATATCTCAACTAAAACTCTGGAATACTTTGAAGTACCAATAAAATGTACCTAATGTACATTTTATTTATGTTTGGTCTCTATGTACTTGTGTGTGGAACAATGAGCACAAATAATTCCCTCCCTTTTTTTTAAGCAATTTATATTGGTGATTTAAAAATAAAATAAATGCAAGTGGGAAGTCATGAAACCCCATGTAAAACGAATAAGAGCATATATTAAAATCCCACAGACTTTAGTTTCAAATAGTGGTTTTGCTGTTTCTTAGCTGTGTGTCACTGTGCAAGTTACTTTGCTTCTCTGAGTCTTTATTTCTTTATTGGTGATGTATGTAAAAACCCACCTTCTCGAATTATTGTGAGGACAAAATGAATTAATTAACATAAAGTTCCTGGTGTATAATAAGTGGTCATATTTTGTATTTAAGCACAGGGCAACTGAGTTTTTGAAACTGCACATTAATGTTGCAGTCAAATCCGGCATGAAATTAGAGAGTGCATAGACAGAGTGGGCTGGGAAAATGAAAGGACTTTGAACATTTATATTCTGCTTTATTTAGGCATCAGTGCTTAATAATTATTGATAGTTTCTTCTGGTTATCTGACATTTTGAAGAGACTATTACCTAGCAGAAATTTCTTGTAATAATAATCTCTTACACTTATATACTGTTTTGTGCCTTTAGAAGTACTTAATGCTCTTTATTTCACTATCCATAAATATTCTCTGAAGCAAGCATACAGTCAGTATCAATTCCATTTTTCAGATGAGACTGCAAGACATAGAGTTACTTGTTTCAATTCACATAGTAAAGTGACAGTTTGAACCAGAGCCCAGGTCTTCTCTCTGAACGTAGCTCTTTTTCTCCTTCCTTATATCAGGCATAGCGGCAATGTATTATTTTACTAGCTTTTTATCTTGAATATCCTTTTAGTGACCTGCCTTTGGTGTTAGTGTGCCTATAACATTGTCGTTGAATATCTTAATACATTTAGTGGTCTTAGCAAGCAGTTTTGTCTTCAGAAGGACACTGAAATCTGTGGAAAGGACTGCAGAAGATTGGGTGGGCAGACACCTATCACTTTCTGGGCTGGTAGACTTTCTGTTGAAGCTATTTGCAAGGCTAGTTTGTATTATCGAAAAGCACTGCTTCAGAAGAGGGTTGTGATGTCAAAGTAGGCACTTTGAGTGAAGAAAGGGCTGTAAGCATGGGTGGAAAATGTGGTAGATGATTGTCTTGAGTTATTTTCTTTAATGTCAAGCAGGCAGTCCTTGGAATGCTATTTCAAAAAGTGTTGTATAATGTTGAAGACACAGTTACAGATTTCCAACACGAAGCTCATAAATCTGCAATTCCCTGTCCTCCTAGGCACATGAAGGAAAATTTATGAGCTTCAGGTTTCTATGCAGCTATTAAAGCATATTTAATCTGCTTTGAGCTCAAGCTCCCTCTCATTTGCTCTCTTCGTTTGTTCCTCTTACATGAGCAAACTGCCTTTCTTTTTCTTTAAAAGTAGTAAGTAGATTTGTTTTCCTCCAGGTGTCATGAATGCAAACATTGTAATACCTCATCTGTTAGTTCAGTCTTTTGCAAAACAAAATGGCAGCACCCAGGAGGTTGAAAGAGTTAAATTGTTTCCTTCTCTGAGTGGTACCATAAGTTGTTAGTCTGCTACTCTTTCTCCCAGTTGGCACATGACACTAACATCCAATCGCTAGTGATGTGGCCATTTTTTGCCTTATTTTGGCCTTTCCTCAGCCACCAGTCATCAGTTCTCATGCATATTTGTCAGACCCTGCTTCCCCAACTCCACAGTTCTTAGTTCATCTTAAGCAAATCGCTGTCTTTTCTCTAAAGATCCTCAAGGAAAAAAAAAAGCATTTCCAGGGGGAATTTACTGCCTCATAGCCCTGACAGAAATTTCTGACCAAACCCTAACCAAAAAATTTCTTCCCTCCATTTGTCTTTTATTGTTTTTACAGGGGAGATATGTAACATAATAACAATTATATTGTACATAATAATTACTTTTACAAATAATAATATCTGTCATCAAAAATATACAGAGCTTTGGATTTCCTTAGTATGGCACTTCATTAAGTTGTGGTTTAAGAATAGCTATGATTATTACTTTTGTGATAATTACATTCCATAATATGGAAACTTATAAAATTACCTTTAAAATGTTACTCTTATTCTGGCCACAGGATGGAAAGTTGTTCGCTAGTTACTCATTTATAACCTGAATGTACTTTTTACTGAATCTAAAGGTATCATCTTTGCTTGGCAATTCCCATGACTTGTCTTTCTGACTCTTCAGATCTCAGCTTAAAAGCTCTCTCTTCAAAGAAGCCTTCCCTGACCACTCTGGTTTTGTCTTCTTTTTTTTTTTTTTTTTACCTCTACTCCTTTTCCCATTACTTGCTGTCATAGCATTCTGTTTGTTTCCGTTGAAGTGCCTGTTCCAATTTGTCATTATGAATGAGTGTTTTTGTTCTGTTGCTTATTATCCATTTTCCCCACTAGATTGTCAACTGTGCGAGGGCAGAGATCATGATATTTTGTTCACTCCTATATGCATTCCCAGCACTATCAGACTTTTTGGCACATAGAAAATACTCAGTAAATATTTGTTGAATTAATAAGTCATAAGGAAGAGTTTATATTTTAACTCTTAGTTGAATAATCTAAGCCAAGAATTATCAACCTGGGTTGCACATGAGAATCACCAATGAAGCTTTAAAACAGTGACAAGGCTATCCCAATCTATTCATTAATTATCTCCAGGTCTAAACTTTAGCATGTATATACATTTTTAAAAGCTCATAAGTGATTCTTATGTATAGCCAGTGCTATCTGTCTCTTCTCCTGTTCTTTCCCCTCCTCTCCTTACTCCTTTCTCATAGTTTTAGGATAAGCATGGCCCCACAACAAGCCTTTAATTCGCATGGCAGTTTCTAGGGTTTATCATGGAAAATGAGCCAAATTGCCTTCAAGAAGTTTTTACGTACCTCTTATATAGAGTGTGACATTTTATATGTACCTCTTATAAAATGTGAGCTTTTAAGAGTCATATCTTATTGCAAGAAATTTCAATGTCGAAAAAAGTATTGAATATTTATAAAGTCACAAATACAAACTTTTATATGATTCTCAAACCTGTGAAGTTATGTCATGTTCAGGCCTTCTTTACAGCATGTGGCTCTCAGCCCTGGTACTGTCCTTAACCATAAACCTCATCTTTGCCCTCTATAGGGAGAGGATTGTGATTATAATTACTCATTTTAAATAATGTATATTAGTAATGTACCTTATTCGTATATTTGTTGAGCACCTCCTATGTGCCAACCACTATGCTAGAAATTTTTTAATATTCTTCAAAATCTTCAAGATATTAACATATCCCCATTTTACAAATGAGGAAACTGCTCTCAAAGAGCTTAGTTTACACAGCCAGTAAGCTGCTAAGCCTAGATTGGATGGAGGGTGTGTGAGAAAAAAAGCAGCATCCATAAGGTTTTCATTCTCCTACCCTGTATGATAGAGGTACTAGAAATTATTAAAGAAACAATAGAATTTTACAAGACTTTAGGAAGGGAGAATGTGAAGGGTACAGTTCCCAGTTGCTGGAATGAGTACTGGAGTACCAATACATGGCTTGCCATGGGGTTTGGACTACCTATCTTAACTCCTTTGCTCCTCCCAATCTTGATCTCATTTGTTTGAAAGATCATCTGCCCAACATAAAAATGCATTTCTAATTCTGTAATTTAAGTCAGTGGCAAGATCAGATTCAGTTAAAGTTTACTTTCCTGACAACTATTTAGGATGATATCTATTTTGCAAAACTCTAGTGATAAATGTATGCACACTTACACATCATACAGCGTCTCTTCTGATTCTGACTAAAATGTGACGGAGCTGTGCAGATGTGATGGGTTCTTTGGAAGAAAGGTTTGATATACTACTAATCTAAGGACTGAATTTTCTCTCTCATCTTTGTTTTTGTCCCTTTTGAATGATGATGAGAGCAGCAGCACATAACATTCTTTTGTGCTAACAGTATCTCTGCATCACATTGATCAGGAGAATTGGCCCTGGAATGGTATCTTCTCAGTTGATTTTCAGGAAAGATTAGGTGATTATTTTCTCCATAGGAAGAGGATGTTTGATGTGTCTTGGCTTTGGCAAAAGGAAGCTTGTCGACTCAACTGTAAGTAGATAGAATTGCCTTTCCCTTCATCTGTTTCAGTCGTTGTTCATACTCAGGTCCTCCAGAAGGCCTTTAAGCATTTTTATTGACTTTGTGGTCTATTACACAAAACTAAAGATACTGATTCTCAGTCGTGAGTCTGCTTCAAAATTGCCTAGAGAATCAAAAATAATTGTACCAGTTCCTGTTCCTGGACATTGTGATTCATTTGGTCTGGTATGAAGGCCAGGAATCTGTATTTTTAAAATTCACTCAAGTAATTTTTGTATATAGCTATAATTATGAAATTATAACAATAATGAAATAATAATAATGAATAATGAAATAATAATGAAAATCTGTGGCTGAACTTGTCCACTCCCCTATCCCCTGCAATACTTCCCCAAGGTGGCATTTAAGATGGGCCTAGAAGGTTATATAAGATTTGAATATTAAAACATGGATTGAAAGTGAGGACTTTTTGAGAGGTGACAATGTGCTAGCAGCCCTCGCTTGCTCTTGGCACCTCCTCAACCTTGGCGTCCACTCTGGCCACACTTGAGGAGCCCTTCAGCCTGCCCCTGCACTGTGGGAGCCCCTCTCTGGGCTGGCTGAGGCCAGAGCCAGCTCCCTCTGCTTGCAGGGAGGTGTGGAGGGAGAGGCGTGCGTGGGAACCGGGGCGCGGGGCTCATGGGCCAGCTCGAGTTCCTGGTGGGCACAGGCTCCACTGGCCCTGCACTCGGAGCAGCTGACTGGCGCCGTGGGCCCTGGGCAGTGAGGGGCTTAGCGCCCGGGCCAATAACTGCGGAGGGTGCACCAGGTCCCCCAGCAGTGCTGGCACACCAATGCCACGCTTGAATTCTTGCAGGGCTCAGGACCTGCAGCCCGCCATGCCCAAGCCATCCCCCTGTGCGATCCTGTGTGTGCCAAGCCTCCCCAACGGGCACCACCCCCTGCTCCACAGTGCCTGGTCCCATCTACTGCCCAAGGGCTGAGGAGTGTGGGCACGTAGTGCGGAACTGGTGGGCAGCTCCACCCACAGCCGCAGTGCCAGATCCACTAGGTGAAGCCAGCTGAGCTCCTGAGTAGGGTGGGGACTTGGAGAACTTTTATGTCTAGCTGGAGGATTGTAAATGTACCAATCAGCACTCTGTGTCTAGCTCCAGGTTCGTGGATGCACCAATCAGCACTCTGTATCTAGCTAATCTGGTGGGGACTTGGAGAACTTTTATGTCTAGCTGGAGAATTGTAAATGCACCAATCAGCACTTTGTGTCTAGCTCAGGTTTGTAAATGCACCAATAAGCACTCTGTGTCTAGCTCAAGGTTTGTAAATGCACCAATCAGTGCTCTGTGTCTAGCTAATCTATGGGAACTTGGAGAACTTTTGTGTCTAGCTAAAGGATTGTAAATGCACCAATCAGCACTCTGTGTCTGGCTCAAGGTTTGTAAATGCACCAATTAGCACCCTGTCAAAACAGACCAATCAGCTCTCTGTAAAATGGACCAATCAGCAGGATGTGGGCAGGGTCAGATAAGGTAATAAAAGCAGGCTGCCTGAGCCAGCAGCTGCAACCACTCCGGTCCACTTCCACACGGTGGAAGGTTTGTTCTTTGGCTCTTTGCAGTAAATCTTGCTGCCGCTCACTCTTTGGGTCCACAATGCCTTCATGAGCTGTAACATCGTGAAGGTCTGCAACCTCACTCCTGAAATCAGTGAGACCACGAACCCACTGGGAGGGATGAACAACTCCAAACGCGCCACCTTAAGAGCTGTAACACTCACCACAAAGGTCTGCAGCTTCCCTCCTGAAGCCAGTGAGACCACAAACTCACCAGAAGGAAGAAACTCTGGACATGTATGAACATCTGAAGGAACAAACTCTGGAGATACCATCTTTAAGAACTGTAACACCTGCCACAAGGGTCTGCAGCTTTATTCTTGAAGTCAGTGAGACCAAGAACCCACCAATTCCGGACACGTTTTCACGTGGAGATAATTTGGAAGAAAAACTTGCAAAAATGTGAGAACATCGAGAACTTTTATTTTCCAAGGAAAGAAGTGGCAGCTTCATTTTTGGTCATTGCAAACAGCAGTGCCATACATGAAAGGAAAGTGGTGGTGCTCATCAACTTAGAACACTTGAGACTCTTTTCTGCTTATAAAGAAAAAGTGTCAGCTGTAAAGTTGATTTATTTATGAACCATAGGCTACTATGAAATCTCTGTTCACAGCTAGAGTCCTGGGAGAGTAAGATAACTACTTGTTTATTCCATGAAGCCACTTACTGGTTCTTTTCTATTGCACATACCTCAAATGAAGCATTTCAATAGAAGAACCACATTCTATTCACTTGCTTCATTTTATTCTGATTTCTGTAAAAACTCAAAAATTCCTCAAGCAGTGTTTCTTTGCAAGGCAACAATCTTCAGTTCTGTTGCAAAGGTCAGGAGTGATAGAATGAAAATGGTACCAACAGAACTTTGGTATTTGCATGGCTATAACATTGCCATGGGGCTGCAAGACTTGTGAGAGCTTGATATTTTGCTTGTTGATGAATGAGTCTGTGTTGGTGCTGGTGGAGTGATTTGAGAGGTAGTTCTCCACTGTCAATCAAGAGGTTGGTTTTGAAAGCTGATTGCCAGTGGTCATTCTGCTAACCACTCTGGTTCTCCTTTAGATAGAGACCTACTCAGATTCAAGTCTCATGTACTTTGTGGCATAAACATTGTACACACCAGATGTATTGAACAACCACAAAGAAAACTATTAGGACTCTAGTAGTATGTCAGAGAGTAGTCATTGATGATGTACAATTCTCCACTTCCAAGAAGATGTAAGCGCACTGTTGAGTAGCTACATCCTACATATATTGGCCAGAATTTAGGAATACACATGTGCTCTATACATTTTGAGGTACTGCCTGACCCCTAGAGAATCCTGGTGAAGTTTTTCTGGTGTCAGTTTTGTCTTAATGTTTAGGAAATGCCCACAGACGACTCCTGCTTTCTGCTTACTCATGTAGTAAACACAAAGCACAGGACTAGTTTGTCTTCTGGATCAAGGAGAAATGAGTTAGCAGATATAAAACAAATCAGAAAGGAAGTAGTTCTCACATATTTAACCATAAATAGTTGCTGGGTGTTCATTAACTCTATAGCATTTGTTACTACTTATTGGGGATCCTGGAAAGAAAATATACTGTCCATGTCCACTGTTCACTGAGGGCCCCCCCCCCCAACCGAGAAACTCCCTGTCTTCATCACTCACTCTCCACATTCATTGACCTAGAGGAACAGTTCATGGATGAGTGAGAGCTTGAGCTATATCTTAAAGGATGGAGTTGGATTTCAAGGCAAGAGGTATAAGAGAAAATTTAGAGACAATATTGACTATGGTCTTTGCGAAGAAAAGTACTTTGGGAGATAAGGTTGAGGAAAAGTACGTTTGAATCTTCATCCAGAGGTAGCCCCTAAATATGTTGACTCTGTTGAAAGAGTACTTGACTTGGATTCAGACAGATCTGCATTTGACTCCTGTTTTGCCATTTATAAGAACTTGAGTAATTATTGTTTCTGAATAAGAGTTTATTTAGCCAAGCACTCAGTAAATGCTTGAATGTGAAAATTTACTGCCCTGTTTTTCTATTGTCAGATGGTCCCCTTCCTTGGATAACTTGGTAACCGTTGATAACCTTTTCTCAGGAATCAGAAGGTAGAAGGATTGGGAAAATATAAGAAACAAAAAGGCATATTCTTATTTTTATTTTCATATTGTCTTCCAACTCTCCAAGGCATCTTCGTTTGCAAGGCTGACTTATCTAATACTTGTTGGGTAGAGCAGGTCTTTCTTTGGTTTTCCCCTGTTTGGGGTTAAACTCTGAGTAACGTTATTTTCTAGGTCTCAGCCAACTTTGAAGCGCATGAACTCACAGTAGCCTCACGAGGGTCACTTCAGCAGTGAGAAGTTACCTTTCCCATATAAAAGTGTAAGAGTTGATGACGGCCAGGCACAATGGCTCATGCCTGTAATCCCAGCATTTTAGGAGGCCGAGACGGGTGGATCATCTGAGGTCAGGAGTTCAAGACCAGCCTGACCAACATGGTGAAACTCTGTGTCTACTAAAAATACTAAAATTAGTTGGGCGTGGTGGCACACACCTGTAATCCCAGCTACTCGGAAGGCTGAGACAGGAGAATTGCTTGAACCCGGAAGACAGAAGTTGGAGGTTGCAGTGAGCCGAGACTGTGCCACTGCACTCCAGCCTGGGTGACAGAATGAGACTCTGTCAAAAAAAAATAATAAGAGTTGATAGCAAAATAACTATCTGTAGCGTAAACCTCAGTATTCTTTATCATTCAGTATCAACATTATTACCAAAAAAAACGATAAGCAATAGGGACTGAGTTTCTGTGGGGTGGAAATGTGAAGTGGATCTTGGCATGATATAACTTGTGATTTGGCTTTCTTTATAAACATTATCAACTACCTCAGCTCTATCAATCACTTGGCAGTCCATAGTGAACATTATAACTCAAATGACTAGTCGAGTCTGTTCATTGTCCATGTAAAGGCGTATACCTGAAGTGAGAAGTCTGAGGTAACTTAGCAATAAGTTTGCAGTACAGTGTTTAGTGAAGCCTGAAAATTCAAGGCTTCGAGTCATGCCAGATTGCTCCATAACCATAGCCTATCTCTGTCACAAGTAAGAAGGTTTAAAAATCACATACCATTATTGGTCACAATGTTTGGAGATGGGGAAGAGTTTGTGGATGGATCATGGCAGTGCATGGACAGTGATTAGCCCACAGCACAGCCAGTGAGCACTGTTGCACCCAAAGCACGTAAATCACCACATATACTATTAATATATTTATGGATGACAACAGACACTATAGTTTTATGTCAGTGTTTTCTGCTGCTGAAAACAAAGTTAGTTAAGGGTACCTTTTGTATATTTGCAACATATCTCCACACCTTTTCCTTTGTCTCCTTCTTGCAAGTTCTTTCTTTCAGCTGACTATCCGCTGTTCCTACTATGGCTCCCAGTGGCTTTTCAAGAGGGTGATTGTTTTTTAAGAGAAGATCCTTGAAGGACAGAGAAAGCCTGAATCATTCAAAATAATTAATTACTCAGGATGAAATTTCAATAATTTGCAAGTTTGTGGAGACAGATATTTTGGGGAGGCATAATTTTCTATGTACCCCTCAAATCATGGCTGGAGATGACAGCCTCTTCCACCTCCATATAAGACCATTTCATTTCTTTCTACTTTTTTCTCCCTCCTTCCCCCCAAAACACAAACATACACATATCCTGTGCTTCAGCCACCCAGAACTTCTTACTATGTCTTTTCAATTCTCTGTGGCTTTGCATGTTCTGCTCCTTCTGCCTAGAATGCTCCTTTCCTTTTCTTACCTGGAAACACCCCAATTCAAATGTCACCTTCCTTATTTATACCAACTTTGTCCATAACTCCTTTATCACACTTCTTCTTGTGATTAGTCTATTCACTTGTCTGCTGTTACACCTCTATGAGAGATGAAAATTCCTTCTTCATCTCTGGAACTCACGCCCTTAGCATATAGTAGACAATCTGTAAATGTTTGAAGGTTGAGTGAATTAATGAATGACCTTCAACCTTTCAGGCTTCCAATTTTCTCTCTGAAAAGGACAGCTAAATGAAAACTCATAATTTTAGAAGATGAGGTTAGACGGTTGGTAGGTGCATGCAGAGACCAATTATTATTTAGGCATTATGGAAGTGTATAGTTCTTGTATGTTGAGTGCATTGTAAGAGTGGCCCCAAATATAGTTAATGCCCACTCCAGACCCAGTTATTATAGAGTTGGCCCCAGCTGTATTGCTTCTATTTAAGACTGAGATAAGAAATGACACTTTCCGGCCAGGCGCGGTGGCTCAAGCCTGTAATCCCAGCACTTTGGGAGCCGAGAAGGGCAGATCACGAGGTCGGGAGATCGAGACCATCCTGGCTAACACGGTGAAACCCCGTCTCTACCAAAAAAAATACAAAAAACTAGCCGGGCGAGGTGGCGGGCGCCTGTAGTCCCAGCTACTCGGGAGGCTGAGGCAGGAGAATGGCGTGAACCCGGGAGGCGGAGCTTGCAGTGAGCTGAGATCCGGCCACTGCACTCCAGCCTGGGCGACAAAGCGAGACTCCGTCTCAAAAAAAAAAAAAAAAAAAAAAGAAATGACACTTTCCTATTTTTTTACCTTATTGAAAGGGTAGGGGCTGGCTGTTATCAATCTCAGTTCACTTATTGATTGCATTGGCTTGCCAAGTGAGAATATTAGCACCCCTGCACATTTCTATAGTTCTGCCACTTATGAGACCCTTCCTTCCCATTGTCATATTTAATAATCAGGATAGCCCTATAAAATATGCATTCTTATTTCCCAGATGAGGATACTAAGGCTCAAGTAGGAGAACTTACTTGTTTAGTAAGATCGTACAACTAGGAAGTGGGAGAGGCAAGAGTTGAACCCAGATCTTCCTAGCTCCCGGTACATCGCTCTGTCTACTGAGTCACACTGGAGCAGCCAGGAGGCAGGAAAATCATCTGGGGAATGTGGTGCCAACGTGTGATGTTTGCCTAAATGTGTGCATCCTTGCTGGAAGCCAGCCATGATTTCATGCTGCATAAGTATTCATTAATGTTCATTTCATTTATTTGGCTATCCATATGCTTTCCAGGGCAAAGGCAAGCTAGGACAAGGGCAGACAAGCAGCCTTAAAGTTTGGGTGCTTTCCTTCAAAGCTGGGCTGCCTGTTTGAAAATCAAACATTTTTGGTGATAGAAGATGGTTCCAGTACAGATTTTATTCATTACTGCATCTACATGGACAGACATTTTCCAAAGCATAGCTGAAAATATGTGTAAGTCCCAGAATATTTCCTGATTTAGACACAGATTTTGAGCATGATAACCACATTTAGCATGTTAGGAAATTCTGTCAGAATGCTTCTGGAAAGGCTACCTTTCCAGAATGAAATGAAAAAAAAAAAAAAGGATGGACTTTGAAACTGATTAGATTTGGGTTATACTCACTCACAGTGTGACCCTGGCAAATGATTTAACTTATCCGAGTTTCACTTTTCTTATTCTTTGAAGTGAAATTTTAAAATGTCATCTTGCCTGATTTTTGTGAGAATGAAAATGAGATCCCACACCAGGAATTTAGAAGCTACTCAGTAAATATTGCTTCTCTCCTTTCCCCTTCCCGAGTCCTGTCCCCCAAGTCATTCATTAGTTATTCAGAGGCATGCATTCTGAAGTCTGCCTACTGTTCCACGTTGAAATGCACTGCTCTTGCAAGGACTGATTATCTATTTTTCTGTCTTCCAAGGCCCCCTGTGTTCCACTCCACCCTCCCAATTCTGGGGGCTTCCAAAGTGGGCAGGTACAGAATGTTCTGTGGAGCATCGGAGGCTGTTACTCAATATCCTGACCAGCACTCTCAACTGCTCTTTGCACATACTCCATATGAAGGCAAACTCCAGATCTTGGAGTCCATGTTTGTGTCATGCATTGCACTGCTTCTTTTACCCAAATCCATCTCAAGGGTGAGTAGACCAAGCTCAGACTTGTCTTTGGAGCAGATTTCTCAAGCTGCCCATGTCCCCACACTGCTTGATTAAAAGGAGGTGCTTCAAACTCTTTGGCTTTATATAGACTAGAAGCAGAATGATTGGTGGTGCCTCTGTTCTCAAGGTATCCCAAAGCACTTTGTAAGGAAATATGACAAGCGCTGAGGCCACGCAGGCTAGTACAACAGCCGCCACCCAGCACTTCACAATTAGTCATGCCCAGCCTGGGATCATCAAGCCTGTTTTTGTTGGAAGAGCAAGAGAGGGAGGGAATGCTAGCTGGCAATTTCCCCCGGTACCCTTTATGAAAGTGCCCTTGGCTCTTCCAATTTCACCTGAATAACCAGCTCAGGCAAATTTTCCTCTATCAAAAAGCAGAACGTTATAGTGACAAGCTGATGCCTGGCTGATGCCCCAGGACATTGACCAAATAGGCTTGGCCTCACAATTGGTTTTTATTCCCCATATCCTTTCTTCCCTTTTGTTCTTTTTCTATGTTTCTTTCCCCCATTGCCATCTGCAGAGTGTCCTCAGTCAGAAGTCAGCTGTGGGGTGGACAGTTTGTCATTTAAAATCATCCCTATTCTGTCTACCCTTCTTATCCCTCACATAATTGCTTTTAGAGCAAGGACAATTCTGGAAGTGAAACTACAATAACACCCTGGGCTCCTTTCCCTCTAGTAGTACTCAGCACACTTGCAATTACATGTTCAAATTTGTCTTTCTTATTTCTGTTTAGGTTCATGAAGGCAAGGGACGTGCCTGTGTTGCTTACTTTCTCTTGGCAGGCACATATAGCAAGTCTTCAAAAAATGCTTGTTAACTATAAATTAAGTGTTTAAGAAGCCCATCGTTAGTATCTTTGCCCCTGCCTTATTTGTAAACAACTGGCCCCTTCTATTTGTAAGTTACCTTGTTTTGATTTCCATATCCCCCAAAGCAAACTTTAGCTCATGGCCTTACAGAGTGTGTATATTAGTATGTTAAAATGAAATCAACTCTCTTCCCCCAAGCCTTCTAATTGACATGAATTTGGGAGTTGACTTGCATTGGCCTTTGTCCTGACAGCCAACAGAGTCCTCTTCTGTTGTATTCACTGTTGGCTTCCATGAGGATGCTATGGAGAAAATTTGTCATTGACATACATTTTGAGGGCAGACTCAACCTGAGTAGACCGGATTGAGCTTTCCCGATCTGCCTGCCAGAGATCACTACCTGTGTGTTGCTAAAAAGAGAATTATAGGAGTCCTCTCAAGGCAGAAAGACCTAAAATTAGACATGGCAGCCATGCCTTTGGTGTGTATGGGGGTGGGATACAGGCAGCCAGTTTCCCCTCTGTTTTCTCCCTTGCTTACACAGCCAAGGAGTGGAGCCAAGCCTCAAAGGGAAGAGCTGTATACTGGAGCATGCCAGTATACAGGTTCCTGGCCCTGGCTGAGTGACTATTTTATATATTCCAGTAGAGAAGCATAGAAGACTTCTAGGTTGCCACTGTCATTTGAAATTGGGTATTTTTAAAAGAGAAACTTGAAGACTCAAAGAAAGCTTTCTTTTGCCTCCCCTTACAGTTGATTTTTGAGCTTCATAAGGCTACCTAGTCCAAAGTACCCACACTCTTATTATTTTTGTCTTTCCTACTGTTTTTTTTTTTTTTTTTTTTATCTTCCCAGGTGTTTGATGATCACTAAGAGCTTCAACATTGCTCACCTTGACCAGGTATAAAACCAAGAGTTTTGTTTAAGGCATAAAAGAATGTAGGAACTCAAGAACTAGGTTGAGATGGGGAAGGGGGATGAAGGCTTCTTTTTTCTTGGGTTAAACAGAAATGACTTAGATCTCAGAGTGAAAGCCTTGAATTGTCACATATATCACTGGCAAAGACTAGTTCTTTGCTATGATAAGAATTGTTCATCATCTCGCCCCTGAGGATTTAGGGTCAAGGCCTGGCTACACCTTTTAATGATCTCAGTCATATGACTTAACCTCTTTAAAGTTAACCTTTGGTGAGCACTGTGCCCCCTGCAACCCCAGTAAGGCCCAACAGGGCTCTCCAAGGAGGCAAAATTCTGATGGTACATTTCTGTTTAGTGAAAATGGGTAGGGAAAATTATGTCTTAGAATCAATTAACCAAACGTAAAATCCTCCAAGGGGCTTGGTAGGATGCCTAGGGAAGAGCAACGAGATAAAAACTCCAGGCTGGAAGGGCATTGTTGCAGCACTGTCATTCTCCAGTTTCTCTTGGAGTTGTCACTACCCTCTCCTTTGTTCTCACTGCTGACATCATTTGTAAAATAATTTCTTCCCATAAATAAACAAGACATACAATCCTCTAAATGACTAAAGAACAGTTATCTAGAAGAAACCTCAGTGGAAAGTATTTTCTTCGCCTAAGGGATGATTCTCTTTACAGAGGTGGAGTAAAGGATGTACGAGGAGGCATAATCAAGCTAAGAGATGCATGCTGACTTAAAAGGCATGACATGTGTGAAACTAAGATAATGTGTTCAAGAGTGATGCTTTGTTGATGCAGAACCCACTGAATTCCTTACTATTATGTTTGACTGACTATCAGCTTATTAATAAAGAAATTGTGGTTTGAGTGTTCATTGAAATTAGCCATGTTAGGTTTATGTGGGGATGTGAGGATCTATGTCTACCAATTGCAGCTTCTGCTGCAGATTGGAGGCAGAAATCTGGGCTGAACAATAAGTAAGAGTGTCAGCTCTACAGATATCTCACATGCTAAGCAAGCACAATATAGGGCAATCCAGGTTTACACAAAGGATTAATTTGGGAACAATTATCCTCATTTTCACTTTCTTAAACGATTTTGAATAAGGTCTTCTAAGTAAGAAGCTCCCTGAATGCATTTAAAATATGGTTTGATTATGTACATTTAAGATTTCCTACCTTTGTAGGAGTATCTCTGTTGTATAAAAACACAAAATTCCGGAACTTTTGAAAGGAAGATGTGCCTCTCTTCATACATTTGTCATTCTTGAAAGATTGTAAAATGAAGTGACTGCATATCATGTCATGTTCCCTATTGATTTCTTTTCTCATTTTAGGAATATTCCCAGAATAAAAAAAATTTTTTTTTAATCTACTAAGCATGCTAGGTAAGACTGAAGATGAATCTATTTAAGTTATGTCAATATCTATTTATAAAGATTTTTGTGATATTCTTTTTACTGTAGAACTTGAAGCATATCCTAAAGGGAATGGTTAGCTATGTCTGCAAACTGTGGCAATGACTTACTGAGTAATTGCTAGCAACTGATTTTTGGTGCTTCTTGTTTTGATAGTATAGCAGTGCGAGTAGGTTTTAGAAAAGCAAAACTAAGAAAATCCAGGGAAATGCCATTTGAGAATTTCTAACTTTAAAAAACAAATAAAATAGTGTCAAGAAAAAATATTATCTAACTAACCCCAAAGTCTACAATGTAACTCTTTTATTTTGATAATGCTGTTCTAACCCTATCTACTTCAGTCCATTGCCATCCAGCTGGTTTAGGAATCAAATTCCCAATGTTTCATCACTGTTAACATTACTGTTTTACTCTTCACTTTAGTTCTTAAATGGCATAGTGTCTTAAATTCCCTCAGCCTCTTTCACGTTTGATGTCTTTGGAAACTTTTTACCTTTTCATTGAAGCCCATATGATCTTTTCTGAAACAGACCCTTATCTTTACCTTCTTCTTTGGAGTCTTTCTCCTACTTGAATTTCTGAACTTCTTAAAATGGCCGCTTTGGATTGGTGTAATAAGTTTTCTTTTCTTTCTTTTTTTTTTTTTTTTTGAGACGGAGTCTTGCTTTGTCACCAGGCTGCAGGCTGTAGTGCTGTGGAGCAATCTTGGCTCACTGCAACCTCCGCTTCCCAGGTTCAAGCGATTCTCCTGCCTCAGCCTCCCAAGTAGCTGGTACTACAGGAGTGCAGCACCATGCCCAGCTAATGTTTGTATTTTTAGTAGAGTTGGGGTTTCACCATGTTGGCCAGGATGGTCTCGATCTCTTGACCTCATGATCTGCCAGGCTCGCCCTCCCAAAGTGCTGGGATTACAGGCGCGTGCCACTATGCCTGGCCAGTAATAAGTTTTCTTAAGTGCTTTCTTAATGTTCTGATATTTTAAAAAAGATCTGGACTATTTTGTCATACAGGCAACAGAATGTTAAACCATTTCATAAAGCAATGACAAATATACATGATTTTTCATCAGTTATAAATGCTTTTCCTTTAGAACATTGAACATGTTTTTGCAACTGAAATAAGTGTGATTTTCATTTTTAGAAGGCACATGATAAAGTTAAGGCAGTGGTTAATTAATTTTTTCAGATTAATTTTTCAGAAAAGTGACTGTTTCTGTCTGTTCACATAACCCCAGGCATCAAAGGACTTTAATCAGAAAGAACTGAAGAGTAATTTGGTTATTTTAGTGCCCTTTTTTGAGACAAAGTCTTATTCTGTCACCCAGGCTGGATTGCAGTAGTGTGCTCATGGTTCACTATAGCCTCGATCTCCTGGGTTCAAGTGATCCTCCAACTTCAGTTTCCCAGATAACTGGGACCACAGGTGGGCCCCACACTCTCTGCTAATTTTTTTTTTAATTTTTCATAGAAATGGGGTCTCACTATGTTGCCTTGGCTGGTCTCAAAATCCTAGGTTCAAGCAATCCTTCCACCTCAGCCTCCTAAATTGCTGTGATTACAGGCGTAAGCCACTACACTTGCCCTATTTTAGAGCTTTGTCAAGCTTTGGAAAGAGAACCATTTACAATATAATAGGTAAATTATGGATATTTGAGGCAGTTTTTATCATAGTATTTGCAGTAAACCACAGCCCCCCCTTTATAATATTTGTATTTAATAAAAATGAAAATATTACTTTTATCTTGAACAACAAACATACGTTTTAACAAAGCAAGCATATTTAGATTAGCACTAATAACCAAACGAAAACCTTTATAATGATAGCTGTTTTTTACATGATTACAAAAAATTCGCTACACAAATTTTTATCCTAATCAGTGTGAAAAACGGAAAATACTAGCTTATAGGGCCAACTTAGTCTTCAGAGTCCTCTTCCTACCTACTACTGCTAATAAGCCAATGAAAAACTCCCTGATGTGTGTGGTGGCTCAGGCCTGTAATCCCAGCACTTTGGGAGGCCAAGGTGGGTGGATTGCTTGCACTCAGGAGTTTAAGACCAACCTGGGCAACATGGTGAAACCTTGTCTCTACTAAAAATACAAAAAATTAGCTGGGTGTTGTGGTTCGCACCTGTAGTCTCAGCTACTCAGGAGGTTGAGGTGGGAGGATCGTTTGAGCCCAGGTGGTCGAGGTTGCAGTGAGCCGAGATCACAGGACTGCACTCCAGCCTAAGCTACAAAGTGAAACCTTGTCAAAAAGAAAGAAAGAGAGAGAGAAAGAGAGAGAGAGAGGCAGGCTTCTCCGCTTTTTCAGTTCCTGAATAATTTTCCAATCTAGAATGCAAAAGATTCTGAAGGAAGACAGTTACCATTTCAGATTGGCAGAAGTTGTGACTTTAATCTGGGCTTGAATATGTTTTACATCAAAGGGTTGCCTCAACAGTGCTCAAACCTGCCTCTCTGAAAACATGCTGAGCGCAAAGGTTACTTGAAGTCTTAGCTTGAGTACTTAAGAGAGTGCTATGGAGGGATTGTTGAAGAGAGCTGTGTCACAGCTAATTCTTCTTTAGTAATTAAAGGTTTAGAAAACTCTTACACTGCATATTGACAAATTTAGCAACAAAATGAGCTTGAGAAAAAAATCAAGGCCTGCCGTGGAATCTTTTTTTTTTTTTTCTCTAAAACAAACAAACAAAACCTTTTAAGAAAGATTATGCAACTGTATTATCTGTAACTACTGCAATGGTGTAAATTCTGATAGTATAATTTGCTTTTTAAAGCTATCTTTACTTCAGTGTAACTTAGATTAAATTTATTTTAAATTTAAACGATATTTTTCTCTTTGTTTATTATTTTATAGTAAGTTTCCCATAGAATTCACAAAATTCATTAGAAAGATTTTCTTTTTTTTACTTCCTTAGGTCATTAAGTTTCTGATTTGTCAGTGGATTTCACAGAAACCCTGTCTTTCCAAAAATATACAAAAAAAAAAAAGCCAGGTGTGATGGTGTGTGCCTGTAGTCCCAGCTACTCAGAAAGCCGAGTTGGGAGGACTGCTTGAGCCCAGGAAGTTGTGGCTGCAGTGAGCTATGGTCACACCACTTCACTCCAGCCTGGGCAACAAAGCGAGACCCCATCTCCAATAAATAAATAAATAAATAAACAAATAAGTAAAAAGTTTTTCACCTTGAAAAGCTTATAAACATATGAAACACCATTAGGGTCTCTGATATAGTTTGGATGTGTGTCCCCGCCCAAATTTGGTTTTGAATTGTAATCCCCAGTGTTGGAGGTGGGACCTGCGGGGAAGTAATTGGATCATGAGGGCAGTTTTTTCATGAATGGTTTAGCACCATCCCCTTGGTGCTGTTGTCGTGATAGTGAGTAAGTTCTCATGAGATCTGGTTGTATAGCACCTCTCCCCTTGCTCTCTTGTTCCTGCTTTCACCATGTGACATGCCTGCTCCCCCTTCACCTTCTGCCATAATTTTAAGTTGCCTGAGGCCTCCCCAGAAGCCGAGCAGATGCCAGCACCATGCTTTTTGTACAGCTTGCATAACCATGAGCCAATTAAACCTCTTTTTTAAATATAAATTACACAGTCTCAGGTATTCTTTATAGCAAGGCAAGAATGGACTTACACAGTCTCTTTTGTATCAGGGAGAAGGTCTCCTGGGTGACTCCACTTCTTTTCTTTGTTTATGTATCCTTCCAGATGATGTATTTATTTCCTTTGTTTTTCAATTGATATTTACTCTTAAATTAAACTAATTTATTAATAAAAAGCATTTAAAGTCTCATTTTAGATTATTTTGACTATCTGATTTTTTAAATGGAGTAAAAAAAATCTACCTTGGCCTCCATATGCAATCAAGCAAGAAACACATTTTAAGCATATTATTTGCCTTGTGGATTCTGCCTTCCTCGATGTGTTCAGTCTGTATATATTCATTTCTCCCACACTGTAAGAAGCTAGTCAGATGTATAATTGGATTATCATGCTACATGATCTTAGCACACTCATTTTAAGCTTACATAGACTAGTGAGCACCACTCATTACATGTCATTTCTCCAGAGAAACTAGTTGGGCCGTGGCTGCAGGACTCTCACTTGAAGAGACACATGTGGTGATGTTTTCTCAGGCAGTTAAGCAATAAAGTGTACCCTGATTTGCACTGAAAATAAAGATTGCTTTAAAGGGAGCAGTTCTAGTTATCTCTCTCTTTAGATACTATATGCTAAACGTTTTTCTATGCACTAAAACAATAACTAGGTTTTATACTCTGCCTTACAGCCTACTTCACACCCATTTCACAGGGAAAGGAACAGAGAGGTAAGTGATTTGCCCCAACTTACATAACTAGGAAGTTATTTACTCAGTGTGGAAACTTGTTCAGACGGTCATTTCATTGAAATGTAGGAAGAGTTTCTGGCACTTCTCTTGAGCAGGAGTCAAAAACTTCTTTTTTGCACTAGCCCAGATAGTAAATATTTTAGGCTTTCTGGGCCATATGGTCTCTGTCAAAACTCCTCTACTTTGTTGTTGTAGTGCATAAGCAGCTATACACAATCCTGAAATGAATGGGTGTGGCCGTGTTCCAGTACAACCTTATAGAAAAGGCAATAGGCTGGATTTGGCTCTGAGACTGTAGTTTGCTGACCTCAGCTCTTGAATTGAGCTCTTTAACTGACCTCAGCTCTCGAACTATGGTCCAAGATCCCGTGGTCCTGTTTGGTACCTCCATTTGCCCTCCTTTTCACTCTCTGGGAGCATAGCTAAGTTCAAAATTGAATTAGGTACTTGTAGTAAGAGTACACTTATAATCCTGGGATCTTCATGTTGCCAGATATTAACCTCTTGAAGTTTATCACCACAGCCTGGGCACTTTTCTGATTTGCTCACTTCTAGCCCCACGTTTGGGCCCCTTCACAAGCAAACATGCAGATTTTCCAGAGAGCTGTATGCTACTGAATGCAGAAAATTTGGCTCATACTGGCCTATGGACTATCTGCTCACTGCCCTGATAACTATTTTCCAAGGGAGTGGGTGCCCTACCTTTCCTACACAGAGTTTTTTTGCTAGTCTTGCCCTAAAAATTCTAGGTATCCCTTGCTTTTAGGATAAATATGTTTCACTGGGACCAGCCGAAAAATGAAAAATAGAGTTATCCAACTACCACTTTAAAACTGGATGAGGATTTTTGTTGCTGTTGTTGGAGGGGGTGGTAAACATCATTTTGGCAGACCAAATATACTTTTGGTGTAAGGCAGCCTTTTGCAAAGACAGAACACTTGGACAAGATTTTGAAGTCCTGGTTGCCTTTACTACTGATTTAACTACAGTATTTGTGGACTTGGGCAAGTCACTTCCCTTCTGTGAGCCTCAGGTTATTCATCTTTGAAATGAGTATAATACCTGTGATTATAATTACTTCTCTGGATTCTGCAGAGAACTGAAGGAGATAATGGATGTAAAAGTACTTTAGTGCCCAGCACTGCTCCTTATGAAAATGAGGAAATAATTGAGATGAGTGAGCCATTGAGACAACCGTACAAAAAGTGCTGAAAACTCACTGATTAAATAAGCACCTCTTACTGCTTTTGTGGCACTTTGTAGCAATGTGTTTTTATTCTGATTAGAAAGTAATGTTTGGTTTTGTTTGGCTCTTTGCTCAGTAAACCCATAATAAGGATACCTATTTGCCCTTGGACCATCAGTTCAAATATTATTTTACTAATATGGAATTATTTGGCTCCAGAAGCCACAATTTTCTTAGCTGCTCCCCATCCCCACTCTCACCTCAAATTTTTTTTTCACTTTATTTTTTTTTTTCTTCTCAGGGAAAGGTTTGAGGCAAAAAAATGCCTTCTTATGATCCAAAACCAAGCATGGTGGTGATTTATTCACCAAGCGATTCCTGAGTACCTGTGTGATGGACATGGTAGAATCTTTGTCCTGATCCATGCCTTCTGATATGCAGCCAGTAGCCACTTGTGGTAATGGAGCAACAGAAACATCACTAGTTCAAGTGGAAATGTGAGATGAGAAGTAGGAGGTGGAGAGAACTAACCAGAAGAGGGTACCCAAATAAACCGGAAATAGGTATTTGTTAGAGAAGGGGCCTATTGAGTGGGTGGCAGTGGTATGTGTGGCATTACTTGCTCCTGTATTCTCTGCTTTTTACTTAGTTGTGGCTTTGGTGGTATAGTCTCAGATCTCTAAGTTATGCAGGTAATATTGTTATGTATCATGTTTTGGCAATGTAGACTGAATACTTGCTCATAAGAGTACAGGACAATGAAGATAGTTTGGTTTTATTTACTGCATGGAAAGTACAGGATGTTTAGTAAACAGATCCATGGCATAGTGAGTTCACCACTAAAATCAGACTCTGAGAATGGGTTTGATTTAGATGGCTAGTTTAGAATACTGGATTCAGGCCACTTGATTAAGAAAGGCCATTTTGGCTAATTATAAGCCACCAACATTGTGTTTTGAATGTTAAAGCTTATATTTGTCTTCCAGTTACCAGAATGTAAGCTGCTTGAGGAAGAAAAGAGGAGTTTTCTTAATCTCTGAACCTATACCTGTCTTTCTTCTGTGTCTAGCCCAGTGCCTGGCACCAAACAGGTGCTCAATCAATGTTGATTCTATGCTACCAACAAAAATGAGTTCATGATGTTTACTATTCGATAAATGAATACAATTTTAGAGTCAATTTTTACTACTTACACTACATGTAGATTTTCTTTTTAGAGATTTCACAATGCTGATTTTTTTCAAAATAAGCTTGAAGCTAAGTGACAAAGCTGAATGATGATTTGTTTTTTATTTTTAATTCTAAACTTACAATTTTCCATGTCATTGCCAGAAAAATCATTAAATAAATTATAATATACTCATATGGAATACTTTGCAACCATTAAATCAACCATTAAATACTATGCAACCATTAAATCAGCCATTAAATATGTTGGTATATGCAAATGTGCATATTTGCATATACCAACATATTTAATGGCTGATTTAATGGTTGCATAGTATTTAATAGTTGATTTGCACATTTGCATATACCAACATATTATATAGTTGAGTGAGAAAAGTTAGTTTCAAATGACTATGTTAATATCCCCTGACTCTTGCAAAAAGAAAACCATACATTTGAACGTACGTATACGCATATGTTTATACGTGCATAGAAAAAGCTATGGGGGGATATACCTCAAGTTGCTAAAAGTGGCTCCACCTGGAGAGGGACATGGAAAGGAGCTGGCTAAAAACTGAGGTTTGTTACGTTATACACCCCTGCACAGTTTGATTTCTTAAAAGCGATGATTATAAATTCCTTTTGTTATTTATAAAAATATTATTTAAAACTTTGGTACTAAAAACAGAGCTCCATCAACAGATCAATGGATAAAGAAAATGTGGTACGTATATACAGTGGAGTACTATTCGGCCATAAAAAATGAGATCCTGTCATTTTTGCAACAAAATGGATGGAACTGGAAATGATTATATTAAGTGAAATAAGGCAGGCACAGAAAGGCAGACATTGCATGTTCTCATTTAATCTGTGGAATCTAAAAATCAAAACAATTGAACTCATGGATATAGAGAGTAGAATGATGGTAACCAAAGGCTAGGAAGGATAGTTGGTGGGGCAGGGGAGGGTGAGGTGAGGATGTTTAATGGGCACAAAAAAATAGAAAGAATGCCATTCTAACTGGTGTGAGATCAGGAAACAACAGGTGCTGGAGAGAATGTGGAGAAATAGGAACACTTTTACACTCTTGGTGGGATTGTAAACTAGTTCAACCATTATGGAAAACAGTGTGGCGATTCCTCAAGGATCTAGAACTAGATGTACCATATGACCCAGCCATCCCATTACTGGGGATATACCCAAAGGATTATAAGTCATGCTGCTATAAAGACACATGTACACATATGTTTATTGTGGCACTATTCATAATAGCAAAGACTTGGAATCAACCCAAATGTCCATCAGTGACAGACTGGATTAAGAAAATGTGGCACATATACACCATGGAATACTATGCAGCCATAAAAAAGGATGAGTTTGTGTCCTTTGTAGGGACATGGATGCAGCTGGAAACCATCATTCTCAGCAAACTATCACAACAACAGAAAACCAAACACCGCATGTTCTCACTCATAGGTGGGAACTGAACAATGAGATCACTTGGACTCGGGAAGGGGAACATCATACACCGGGGCCTATCATGGGGAGAGGGGAGAGGGGAGAGATTGCATTGGGAGTTATACCTGATGTAAATGATGAGTTGATGGGTGCTGACGAGTTGATGGGTGCAGCACGCCAACATGACACAAGTATACATATGTAACAAACCTGCACGTTATCCACATGTACCCTAGAACTTAAAGTATAATAATAAAAAAAAATAAAAAAAATAGAAAGAATGAATAAGACCTACTATGTGATAACACAATAAGGTGACTATAGTTATAATGATTTAATTGTACATTTTAAAATAACTAAAGGGGTACAATAGGATTGATTGTAACACAAAGAATAAATGTTTGAGGGATGTATACCTCATTCTCTATAATGTGATTAGTACACATTGCATGCTTCTATCAAAACATTTCATATACCCCATAAATATATACACCTATTGTGTACTCACAAAAATTTTAAAAACCTGTACATTAAAGAAAAACAAAAATAAAAACTGTAGTTCAAGTTATAAACAAAATAAAAGTGATTTGGAGGAAAACTATCTTCAGTTATATTGGATATTTGGGGGACATTTTTGTATGTTAGTTAGCAAAAATCACTTGAAAAAAAGGATTCTTCCTTCCATGATTCAAGGGAGCATAGCAAAAAATAAATGAAATAAAATAAAATAATAAAAAGAGAAAAAGAAAATTATTCCATAAATTCTGCTTACTTATTTCTGGCAAAGTTGTTGACAGCACATGTGACCTTTTTGGTAAAAAGACATATTTTTATATTTTTAGTTAAGTTTCAAATATAAATTGTGTTTCTAAAATAAATTAAATGGATGACTTCAGCCAGGTCATCATGAAAACACATGAGATATTGGGTTATGCAATGACTAACAGTGTGTACGTTTTCTTGGTATTTATTCATAAACTGGGGAATAAAAATACTTTTTGGCTCATTTACTCCCCAAATAATTTTATGTCTCCCAAGGAGAATTGTAAGTTGTTTGATAGTAAATGCTATGTATTTTGTATCTTAGTGTATGTATGGGATTTCAGCGTTAGAAGAGCTCTTAAATGTCGTCTTCATAGTCCAACCTGTCTTCTGATGCTTGAAAGCCCCTTGCAATAGGAAATGCAAAGTAGAGAGTAGATACTCAATAATGTAGTTATTGAATTATTTAGAAAGAGGCATTTTGAGCCCATAATGTATAATAGGTACTTCTAGATTTATTATTTTATTCTTTGCAGAGCTGCAGAAAACTAAGAAAAAAGTTTATTTCAGATTCATGTGTTTATTTGATTAATCTCTTCATAGGTTTCATTTTTCAGCTCCTGTCAGAAAATACAGATTCTTATAAGGTTCACCTTTACCCATAAGAATAATAATATAAAAGGGTTAATGTGAAATACAATCACTTCACAGACTGTTTCAATTAAATAAGAGCTCGTAGATAATTCAGTCCACCCCACCCCATTTTACAGATGTTGAAATTGAAGCCCCCACCAAAAGGAAAAGACTTGCTCAAAGTCACACAGCAAGTCAGTGGTGAGCCTAATTAGGCCCCCTGCCTTCCATTTTGGTGAGATTCCTGTGCTGATAGTCATACCCATGTCAAATCCTCTTTGGCAGTTATGGCTTGCCCACAGTAATGTGTCCTGAAAAATATGACAATAAATTAAGTTGGAGACAGAACCATAACCTCTTTATAAAAATTTTCTGGAAAGTTTACATGACAGTAAGTAATATATAATTAGAAAGGATAATTCTTATTTCATATTTATCTTTTTGTTTCAGAATAATAAACTAAGCTATCTCTACTCAGTCCATTTTAATACAAAAATATTTTTAACCAGATTGAGTTTTTATGCTTTTTAGGAACTTTTTGTCTACCTCACTTAATTAAAATACTAGCTGCACTAATCACTTACTGTGGTAGGCAGAATTCTAGAATGACCCTGATTACCTTGTCCTTGTATGATTCCTTCCTCTTTAAGTAAGGATAGAAACTGTGAATATGATATCACTCCCATGATTAAGCTTTGTTACATGGCGCAGTTAACTTAAGAAAGGACCAGTCACACAAGCCGTTTGAAAGCAGAGAGTTTGGGATTTTTTTAACTGGTGACAGAAAGCCACGCAGAGATTTGAACATTGAGGGTAATTTGAATTTGATATGCCAGTACTAACTTGAAGATAGAGGAGGCTGCACGGAAAGTGGCCTTTAGGAATGATCCCTGGCTGACAGCCATCTAGAAAATGAGGGCCTCACACCTACGGCCATAAAGAATTCTGTCAACGAACTTGAACTTGGAAGTGGATTCTTTCTCCAGAACTTCCATATAAGAGTCCAGCCTGATTGACACTGTGATTTTGGCCTTGTGCGACCCTGAGTAGAGAATCCAGTTGACTTCTGACTTAAAAAAAAAGTAAGATAATAAATGAGCATTGTTTTAAACTGCTAATTTTGTGATAATTTGTTATGCAGCAATAAAAACTAATATATTTACCATACAAGGCAAGGCATTTATCCTTTCATGATTCAGTTTCTTTTTACCTGACATAATGGAATTAATTTATACTGTTGTGAAATTGTAGTTGAGAAACACGACTTCCAAAGTAATAAAATACATGTATTATTAATTTTAATAGTATTAATAGTAATGATACTGATTCTCCGAGGCCTATACAAATCCTTTGATACACAAATGAATAGTAAAGGAACATAAGTTGTCTCTAGGTAGACTTTCCCACAATGCAATTTTAGGATACAGAAGTCATATGCCTATTATTCTACTATGGCAGAGAAAATAAGGAGCCTGGAAAACTGTTCATTTGCATCACATACATCTTAAGAGCTCACTCTGAACCTGGTACCTTAATAAGCTCTGTAGACAGTATAAAGAAGAAAGGAATCAGACATGGCGTCTGACCTCAAGTGTCTCATAATGGAGTAGAAGAGGTAAAATATGGGTCACACTAACTCTACTGCAAAATAGGAAGTGCTCGTTGCCTTGAGATTGACAAAATTTGATAAGAGTTCAGAGGAGATTTTCTGTGAACTGGGCCTTGAAAAATAGGATATGAGTAGGAGAAGATGAAGAAGGAAGGCATTCCAGCTAGAGAGAAGAGCACAAGCAAAAGAATAGATAACCTTGAAAGTCATCATATGGGATAATTCAAGAGTTCAGTAAAATGGAAGTATAAGATGCATAAAAATAAGTGTAGTAGGAAACGAGTTTGAAAGTACAGATTGGGGTTAGTCATAGAAGGCCTTGAATTTCAGGCTGAGGAGTTTTAACATTAATGTTTGTTTTTGAACAAAGGGGTTAACTGGTCACATCTGTGATTTAGAAAGAAAATTCTAGCAATAGTGTAGATAAGGGTTGATGGTAAAGTTTGGAGGGTGGTGAGGCAGAGACTGGAGACAGGGAGGGCATTTAGGATAGAAAGATGATGAAGAGATGATTTAGAAGAGTTGTTTTGGAAAAGGAGGAGAGAGAAAATGTTTTAGATGTGTCACAGAGATAAAATGGGCATGGCATGTTGCAAGGAGGTAAAGCCCAATAGCTTTGTAAGGTGCTGAGATAGATTGAAATCACAGAGTTAAGAAGTTTTAGAGTCAGGATTAGTACCAAGATAGCTTGGCTCTAGATCTCATACTTAACCATTATGGTATAATCCTGAGAGGGTGGGTAACAGCAATAGTCAGAGGAAAGAACCCTTTTATACATGATGGTATAGGAACAGCACTGTCTTCCAACCCCACAGCTGCTCTTTAACAGAAGGTCAGAAACTGGGGAGAAATTTTGTGTGTGTGTGTGTGTGTGTGTGTCTGTGTGTGTGTGTGTGCCATTTCTGGAACTAAGGATGGGAAGTAGATTAGATGAGGCCACTGCAGTGGGGTCTGCAAGTTGCTAGCACTCACCCGTTCCAAGAGGCCTTAAGGGTGTTGACCTGTTCCCTGGGCATCACCACATTCTACAAATTTATGTTCCTCTGAGAGAATAGGGTGATTCAGTTTCACTGTGCCTGAAGGTTACTTTTGGGGTTCATGTTTGTTTGTTCTAACTCTATGCTAATGATCTGCCAACTGTTTGTCACTTTCTCTAACCCTTAGCATGTATAAACTGATCTGTTGGGAAATGTGTAGCATTTACAGGATGGTAGGATTTGTAACATGCGATCACAGGGCTGTCTATATAGAGTCCTTGGGAAGGGGAGAGAAGAGTATTTCTGTCACAAATGCAGATTCCTAGGCCCCTCCTCAAACTTACTGAGGTTCAAGGATTGATATTTATAATAAGCACATATCCATTTTCAATAAGCATGAAAGTTTCATACCCTCTTTTAATGTTTGAAATCCTCAAATAAATTAGTCATTGATGCCAGAGTATTACATAATTATACTTATGTAATAGGTACAGAATGTGTTTCTCTGAATGACACTTTCTCCCAGAGATTCTGATATATATTCCTCTGCACTCACCCTGTTTGATAATTACCAGTATATGGACCATTTACCTGAAGAATAAGAGTAGGGTTTCCTACTATTGTTGAAAATGTTCTCGACTCTTAACAACTTGTGTGTGACTGTAACAAGATCACACAGGGTAAACAGTATTAGCTTATTCAACCACTGGCTGAAGAAATTTAGGAAAGTGAACACATTTTTCTTTACATTTCTCTTTGTTCTGTGAGCCTTTTATGCTGGAATAGTTTTCACTGCAGGCTGTTATTGTCTGCCCCCAGAGGAGGGAGTTGACCTAGCGATGGTAACTGGAGAGTGTTTTTGAAACCTCTTTCCTAGGTTGGTTGCCAATGGCATCTTTGGAACAGTGTCCTTCACTTTAGTCCCTCAGGGACCAGTGTGAGAATGGGAACTTTATGATCTGGAGCTGGTTAAGTGAAGTCCAAAAATAATTAGGAAAGTGTTTCCTTCCCTGGGAATGAGTTCAGTAGGAATCTCAATATATTGTAGAGCACGAAGGACTCAGCCTCAGGCATTTGCAAAGGATTCTTCCAGTTGCCTGTGTTACAGAGGACACAGTTGGAATTTCCTTTTAGTGTTGAGGGGAGATGTGTACATGATTGTGAGATGACTCACCCTTTTTGCTTAGATGGTTCCACTTTCATTGTGGACAGACTCTTTGGAGGGCCAGTTTGGCATGCACGTGTGTGTTCATTCCATCCTGGAGCATTCTTTATGAGAAAGCCATTTGTTGAGTGGTTTGCCATTTTGTTTTACAGCCACTCTGTGGGCTATGAAATGGTCATCTGGCCGCTTTATTTGTCCCTAAAAAAAGCAGTTTTTCCCTTTCTTATCTTCAAGGCTGCCAAGCAGCAGAAAGAGTAACTCAGGGAAGCCATGTGATAGCCTTTTATCTGTCTGTTCAGAAACTGATGATGTATCAGATTTGATAATTCATGAAATGTGAGGTTTACTGGTTTGCATTTGCCTCAAAATGGGCATGCAATATTTTGTCAGGTAACATAATAGATAATTGGCATTGCTTTATTGAAGTGAATTAATTCAATAAGCCTATAAGTGCCTGACATGTGCCAGGCACTGTGCTAGGCATTCTGTTAATAGATGAGACAAATCTCTGTCTTTTAGGTGTTTTTAGTCGACCAGGGGAGACAAAACACCTTTAAAAAGACAAAACACTTTTTAAATTGCTATTTTTAAAAAAATTCATAGTGTACGTGAATATAAGGTGCTGAATATGTGATTGATTCTGAGGGAAAAGAGTGATAAGGGAAAATTCTCAGAGAAACTCAAGCTGAAGGAAGAAAAGCACCCCAGACAGAGGGACTAGCCTAGAGCTATGCTACTACATTGCATTTAAGGGAATGGCACATACTTCACTGTTGCTTCAGCAGAGAGCAGGCCTGTGTTAGGTTACAAAGGGCCTTGGATGACATCCTGTGGGGTTTTAAAATTTTATTTAATTTTTAATTGACAAAATATAATTATATATTTCAGTGGGGTACAATGTGATGTTATGATGTAGGTATGCAATGTAGAATGATTAAATCAAGCTAATTTGCATATTTATCACTTCACATACTTATGTTTTGGTTACAACATTTAAAATTTATTCTTAACAATTTTGAAATAGACAACACATTATTATCAACTATAGTCACCATGTTGTGCAGATTTCAAAAACTTCTAACAAAAACTTTTTGCCCTTTGAAGATATTGAACTTTGTCTTATGAACATAGTCTTAGAAGGATTTAAAAAATAATTTGCTATTCACTGAGTACTTCTTATGTACACTGTGCATGAAATGAGTATTACTTTTTCTAATATTAGTTTTCTTGATTGAGGCTTGGCAATTATTAGTTTGTATGCCTGTAGAAGGATTATAAACAGAGGTGTATCCCAGTAGGATTTGCATTTTAGAATGATGACTGCGAGTAAAATACAGAGAAGTAAAACCAAAGATAGTGGGATCATTCAGGAGTCTGTTTCCTACACTGAACAGTAGTTGAGCAAAAAAAGGATGGGCAGAATGTGTTGCTTCTGGGTACTGCAAATTCATGGCACTTGAATGAACAAGTTTAAGCCTTTTATTGGCTCTTTGTGCATATCTTGAACATGTATGACTACAAAGAGACCACACGGTTTTGTTGTTGTTGTTGTTGTTGTTGTTTTATCTGAGGTGGAGTTTCACTCTTCTTGCCCAGGCTGGAGTGCAATGGCTCGAATTTGGCTCACTGCAACCTCCGCCTCCTGGGTTCAAGCGATTCTCCTGCCTCAGCCTCCCGAGTAGCTGGAATTAGAATCATGTGCCACCACTCCCAGCTAATTTTGTATTTTTAGTAGAGACAGGGTTTCCATGTTGGTCGGGCTGGTCTTGAACTCCCAACTTCAGGTGATCCTCCCGCCTCAGCCTCCCAAAGTACTGGGATTACAGGTATGAGCCACCACGGCCGGCCCACATGGTATTTTTGAAAGAACAGTGAGCTTGGAATTAGAACACTAGTGTCTGGGCCCTGGTGCTACTGCATAAGTAATTATGAATCCATAGCCATCTTGTTGCTCTTCTTCTCTGAGCCTTGGTTTCTTTAGCTATAAAATGGAAAGTTGAAACTTTCTAGCTACTTCTTTGAGTTATGAGTAACAAGTTAGGTAATACACTTGAAAGAGAATGTGCTATACAAATACTGGTTCTTAAGACAGCTGTTGTTAATGTACTGAGTATTATGCTTACCTCACAGGGTTGTTGTGAGCATCAAATGGGATAATGGATTTGAAAGCATTTTGTTTAAAGTGTGATTCAAATGTTAAGAATTAGTAAAAATAGTAAAAGAGAACAATTCATTCTCCATCCAGATGTTCTGTCCCCACTTATGTGCTCATTCAGAGTTGTACAGAAAAACCTCCACATAATTTTCACAGACTGGAGTTCCACATGTAACAGAATCATATGGGACCAAAAAAGCTCTCTATTGACTTCTTTCCTGCCATATTTTGGCTCTGGGACCAACAAGACACCCATTTTGCATGAGCTGCCTGCCACCAACTTTGGGCTCTTCTAGTTCTGTTGCCCATGTGCATGCTGAATTTGGGCCCATGTCCCCAGATCTAACATGAAACTCAAGTTTCCTTCTGTTCAAACTGTCCAGGCATAATAGTCTTGAAGTGTGATGCCCAGGAGAGCTGTAGATTTTTCACTGGCCAAAAATCAACATGAAACCAGATGTATCTGTAAATCTAGTTTCATGCCACTTTGTAGTCAATGGAAATACACTAGCAGGCAGACAAGACCAGAGTTTACTATTTCCAGCGGAATTAATAGCCACATGGAAACTTTGTCTTTGGTATCTGTGAGATGGAAGATAAAGGTGAGAAATCAAAGCAGTTCCCACCTCATCCTCTAAATTCCAACATAAAGATGCCTTGAATATCCTTCTATCTTATTGTATATTTCATTAACAGAAGTATGTTCCTAATTACTTAGTCATTCTATCTCCGTTCTCCTTTGTTTCAACTTCAGTGGTACCAGCTTAAGATGCTCTGGCTTTCAGCTTTCATGGAGCATGTCATGTTTTTAAACTTATTTTTAAGGACAGGTATGTTGGGAAGATCCTAGTTCCTCATCTCTTTGCTCCTGGCAAGGAAATTTAGAATTGCCTAAAGAAAAGCTGTATTGGCCAACATAATAATAAATCAGTATTAGTGAATCTAAAGCGTATTGGAGAACTTTGTAACATGAGTTGAAATTCAGACCTGCAATGAAGTTTTTTTAAAAGATTTAAAATTGAAATAATAAAAAAAAATGTTAAAAACAAGTAAAACATATCAGTAGTTAATCATTCTACCAAAATTTGGTTTTATGTTTGCATATTTAACCATTTTTATTTTCTGTATTTGTCCATGAACATGTGTTTTTGTATATTGTTTATATTAAACATGGTTTTAATCATGGCTTATTTCTTTTATGTTTTACTTTTTTTTCCTTTGACATAAAATATTGTATTTTTAAAATTTTAACTGCTTCTTGGTATACCATCCCAATATAGGTGGCTACATAGATTGAAGTTAAAACTAATTACAATCAGAGAAAATTAACAATTCATCCCTTCAGTCTCATTAGTCACAAGTTAAATACTCAATAGCCACATGTATCTAGTTGCTACCGTTTTGAATAGAACAGATATAAGACATTTTCATCAACACAGAAAATTCAATTGGAAAGTATTGCCCTGGAGTAAATGTGCCATACTGTACTAAATCATTTTTCTCTTGTTGGACATCTAAGTTATTTCTTATTTTTTTAATATTTTATATAACTTGATGGTGAATATACATACGTACATAGCTATTTGCTTTGCTGAATTATTTCTTAGAATCAATTTCAAAAGTGGAGTTATCAGGTCAAAGAGCATGAGATTTTTTGGAACCTGTAGTGTATTGCCATAGTCCTTTCACAAAAGTTTATGTCAACTTAAAGTACTTCTAGCAGCAAATGATTGTACTAATTTCGCTGCAATCTCAACAACACTGGACATTATAAGTTTTTATTCTACCCTATTTTCCATTAAAAGATAACTTATGCTTGATTGACTTTGCATTTTATTTTATTATTAATAATGTTGTGTTTTCCTTTTTTCTGATTTTATTTTTAGTTAAGGTATTCTTTAATTTTAACCTGATATTTTTCTCTAAAAATTATTCTAAGAAAAGACAAAGGTGATGTCAAATACATCCTGAGTTTTCATTTTTTTCTTGAATGGAATTTGTATATTTGCACCTTTGCCCATTTATATTATGATTTCTTAGTGTCTTCCCTATCAATTTTAATGAAGATTTCATGTATATCAATTTTTCCACAAATATAATCTTTTTAAAAATAGATTTTTTCCATGATATAATTCTAATGTATTCTCCGAAATGTTGGAAAAACTTAAGTAGTCATCAAAGCATTTGAAGATTTTTTAAAGGTTGTTTTTATACCAGTCTTAAATGTTAATTTAAGGGTCGTAAAAAGAGGTGAAAATTAAATCATTTTTCAGTAGGGGGCAAGACCATTTAACTCTTGGAAAATACAGGAAACATGTAGATTTCTAGAGGCCAAGAAGGAGGTAGGGATTAATTATTTTGTAACTGCCCCCAACCTTCTAACCTATAATGAAAAAACCACTGAAGGCCCTTAAATATTTTTACGCTTAATTGGCTGTCCTTGTACTTAGGGCACATCTAAAAATCCTGAGGCAACCACTTAAGAGAACATGCTTTTGTTAATTCACAGGGAGCTGTCCTAAGAGTGTCCAGAATCCTCTGTAGTCTTGGGCCTGGAGCTTGAGAGACCCAAAGGAAAGGTCAATGGAATTGCAGCTTAGTGTTAGAGTTTTCATGGATCACACTAATTAGTTAATGTCATAAAGGTCTCTCTCCTGTTATGGGAAAAAGCAGCAAATAGGAACTTCTGGTAGGGTGCTTAAAGTTGGTTTGATATTTTTCTTAGTAATTTTAACTAATAAAAGTAATATATGCTTATGGTAGAATGATAAAACTGAACGAAAAGGTATGAAAATGTAGAAGTTCTCCTACTGATGACCTCACCCCTTCTTTGCACTCCCAGTTTCACTCCTCAGAGGGTAACCATAGTGACTAGTTTCTTGTGTTTGGTTCCTGAGATTTTCTGTGCATATATATTGTTAGATATATGCATATTATATTTTCAAAATTCCTATCACATGACAACTACTGTTCTGTAACTTAATTTCTTCACTTAATTAATAGACCTTATATATGCTTTTCTATATCAATATATATAGATCTATATAAGTTTTCTTAAAGGTTGCACAATTTTCAACTGTATGGCTGTCTTGTAATTTACTTTTTGTTTCGCCTACTAATGGATATTTCATGTTTTCATAACTCTTTTGATATTAAAAGTAGTGCTGCAATTAACATCCTTGAGAGGCAGTATATATGGTGTTTAAGGTGAATGGCTCTGGAGCCAGACTACTTTGGACTGAATATTGATGCCACCAATTCCTTGCTGTATGACCTTAGGCAAGTTGCTTAATTTCTTTGCCTCAGTGTCCTTGTGTGAAAAAATGGAGGCAATAACGGTCACTATCCAGTAGGGTTTTTATGAGGATTTAATAAGTTAATAATGCACATTAAGAACTTAGTTATTTTTAGATTAAGTAGTGAAGGACTATATAATTGTTAGTATAATTGTATACCTTTATTAGCATACTTTTGCATGTATAGCAATAAGACAAATTCTTAGATGTTTAACAGTTGGACATAAGGAGTGTACACATTTTCAGTACTGGTAGATGTTACCTTTTCCCTGCCAAAAATTGCAAATATTTGATATTAACTTTTTAAATCTTAGTAAATCTGATAAGTATAAATAACAATTTATGATCATTTTTAAGTTGCCTTTCTTAATTTTGTGTGAAAATGAGTATCTTTTCACATGTTTTTTGGCCATTTATGTTTCTTTCCATGTGAACTAATTGTTCTTGGCCGTTGCCTATTTGTTGTTCCTGTTACTATATGGCTTTTCATCTGTTTCTCATTGGGTTATGGAGCTCTTTGTATATAAAAGGATTTAGCCTCTTGTTATTTGTGTGACAAATACTTTTTCCAATTTATATTTCAACTTTGCTTATGTTTTCCTATTCAT
This sequence comes from Papio anubis, assembly GCF_008728515.1. NCBI lineage: Eukaryota > Metazoa > Chordata > Mammalia > Primates > Cercopithecidae > Papio > Papio anubis. The sequence continues at coordinate 84,183,335 of NC_044996.1, read as the reverse complement.
CAGTTTAAAATTATGTAGTTAAATTCATCATTGTTTTTTCTTATGGCTTTGGAGTTTGGAGATCATGCTTCAAAGGTCTTTCTAGGTGGGGTTGATTTAAATCAGGTACTGGAAGTATTTTTGCCAAAAAGACTCATGAATTATGGATGTTAGAGCTAAAAGGGACCTTAGAGATTTGCTAGTTCAACCTCCTTTTCTTCATACCTTTTTAATTTTTCTCTGCAGATGAAAAGAAGTTTAGTCCCAAAGAAAGAAAGGACTCTAAAGGTTCTCCAGTAAGCTAATGGCAAAAATGTAGACTGGAACTTCTAGCTCCTGATGGGTATTTCAGTGATCATTCAATTTAACCAGATGGTTTCACAAAAGGAGCTTTCTACTAAAAAATAAAATACATATTTAAGCAATTCAGATAAATATTTTTTATTTATCAGATTAATTTTTACTTAGAGATTCATCAGCATATGTACTATATATGTACAAATCACCTATGTGTTTTGGATATTTAGTTGAACAAATGTGCAAATATTTTAACCAAAGGAGCATATCTATTTTCATTTTACTTTCTTAACTTAATGATTTTAGTTATGAATGTGAAATGTGTACTTACCTTAAAAGAAATTAAGTAGATTTTTGGTCTGACATATATGAGAACTGAAAAGCATTGGCTTGGCTGCTAACTGCATTCTCATCTTTCTTTCCCTGCTTTGGCAAAGTCTGGGATTAAATCTAATACCTTTTAAACTGTTTGGGACTTCAGCCAGAGTGACCTGTCTTGAATTCAGAACTGTGCAGATCATTCCCCATTCTAAGGTCCTCTCATGGCTCCTCATTGCCTGTAGGATGAGATCCAAGTACCTTAGCATAGCTTACGCGCTGCAGTCACTTGACCTCTAGCACCTATGCAGTCTTCCAGTCTTATTTCCACATTCCTTTGCACATGCTGTTTCCCCATGTGGGGCAACTTTTTTCTTGCCTGTCTGCCTGCCTAAGCCAACTTAAATAAACATCATTTCTGTAACTTCTGTGAAGCCTTTTCCAATCTCTCCATTCCAAGACGAAGGTGTTTCTATAGGCATGACTCCTGGAATGGCAGATCAAGGATCTGGTGGACCCTCTACTCAGTGAAACAACCATTTAACTGGTAAAAATGATTTGACTGGTAAAAATGATCAATCAACCATTTAAAATCTTCAGAAAATATCCTAAGGGCACATAGCAAAAAGACAAATGTTTATTCAAGAAAAGCTATTAAGCCTCAGTAAAAACAGCAAGAGTCTATGGCATTTGAGTCATGACCTGTTCCTATTCCTTCCCTTAGCTCCATTCTACAGGCAAGTGCAACCAAGAAGACGTAGGCTTCCTCTCTTTCAAAATCTTACTCCATAGTTATAATTTCACCCTACAATGGGGCAGGCCACAAGCATCTCTTTTTCCCCCCCCCAGCCCTATATTACAGAAGCACTGTTCTAGGAAGGCATAGCTGAGAGGATTAGAGATTCCTTCCTCACCCACTTTCTACATATGAGGGCTTTGCCCCAGGGATGGTAAACCAAGAATACAGGGGTCCTGCTTGTGCCTGCCTCAGCTCATCTATAAGGTAAAACTTCCACACTAGGAAAGGCTAATTAAGAGGACTAGGGAATATACCATTATCCCCAGGGTCCACTTGTAGAACAGGGGAGTTATTCTGGGAGAAGCAGGTCACTGCCCCACTTGTGGAACAGGGGAGTCACTCTGGGAGAAACAGATCACCGTCCCTGCTCCCAATTCTATTGCAGTGACAGAAGTTCAGTCCCAGGGAAAGGCATTAGGATGGAGAACTCTATAGTTCTCCCTGAGGTGACTGACTTTATTTGGAACAGAGCATGAAGAAGCTTATGCCTAAGGGCACTGTCAAAAATAATGCAGATCTTGGTGGTAAGCAATTAAGAGTGGATTGGTAGCTCCATGATACTAGTAGCAACAAGCAAAACAGCAGACCAACATGGAGGATACCAGAGAACCAGACAAAGGAATCACTAAGAAGAGCCCTTGTGGAACTACACTCACTGCTGGGTGTGTGGAAAGTTATGCATGTGTGCTTTACTGTACCCTCTCAAAAGCAACCTAAACAGGATGTGGCGTAGGCTCTAAAGCATTCCTCAAGCCACACATGGATCCATCAGTAAAATATGGAGGGCTTAAGGATAAAAAGGCTTAAGTACAATGTCTGGCCCTACATTTTCTAAATGTTATGCCACCCTGACCAAGGGGCAACTCCTACAAAGCCAGGCATAATAATAAAATCATATTTGTCTCTTTTGGAATGGATGACTGTGCCTAAAACTGTGCCCTTTGAAAAGCAACTAGAGAGATAATTTCTGAAGTGTTTGTCCCTACCTGAATGTGGGCAAAATTCTAAACTCCCTGAAGTGTGAAAGTGTTTTCCAAGTCACATGCACATCCAGTAGTGGTAAAGGGTAAAAATCTAACTGACTAAGAGGGCTTCACAACAACATTAACCAAAAAGTGGTTTATGTAATCTTTGCCTACCTCATAATTCCCTAGGCATTCTATGCTATTCTGTACTCAGAAGGCTTAAAAGTCAGGTTAGGGAAAGGAGGCCTTTGAGGTTACTATGCAGAGGCAGTGCTGGGAAAGGAATGAAGTTCAATAAATTTAGGCCATCATGGTTTAAAGAATGGATTATGTAGATAGGAAGGATAAAGGAAACCCAGAGTCAAGAAAAGTAAAGCTTTTCATTGGTGCTATGCCAACCCATATCTGAGCCTGAGGCAAAAGGAAAAATGTGCTCCCCAATATACATTTATAAAAAATATCAACTAATTTTATTTGTTGAACTGAATTTAAAAAGTCAACAAAAATTAAAAATAAAAAAATCGTGACTATATTCTTAATAAGTGGTTTATGTAAACCCAGAGTTGACCAATGGGATGCCAGTCTCAACCAGAAAAACAAACAAATAATGTGAGTAGCAACACCAGAAGTTTCAAAGTGTCAGGGAAACTAGTTTCACAGAAGTGGTTCAGCCAAGTCACTAAACAAAGAAATGACTAAGCAAAAAACAAAATGAGTCTCAGAGAGGGTCAGGTCAATATCCAGAGTTGTTACAATATAGTATCTAAAATATTGTTTTGAACTAAAAATTTTGAGGCATGCAAAGAATGAGGAAAGTGTGACTCATACGTGGTATTATATGAAAAAATCAACAAAAAACTATCCATGAGGAAACAAGGATGTTGAACTTAACTAGGCAAAAACTTTAAAAATCAGCCATTTAAACATATTCAAAGAACTGAAGGAACTATGTCTAAAATACTAAAATAAAGCGTAATAACAATTTCTCATCAAGTAGAGAATGCTAATAAAGAAGTTATAGAAAAAGAAGAAAATGGAAAATCTGGAGTTGAAAAGTATAACTGAAATGAAAAATACACTAGAAAAGGTCACAAGAAGATATAACTTGGCAGAAGAAACAATCAGCAATTTAGAACATAGATCAATATAGATTATTCATTTTTAAAGATAGAAGGAAAAAAAGAATGAACCAAACTGAAGATTCCCAAAGAAATGTAGGACATCTTAAAGGCACATCATTAGGAGAAGAAAAGAAGAAAAAGAAAAGAGCAGAAAGAATATTTTTTAAAAACGGATAAAATCTTCCCAAATTTAATGAAAAAGATCAATCTACACATCAAAGAAGATTTTTTTTTTTTTTTACATTTCAAGGAGGAAAATGTAAAGATATTGATACTTAGATACATCATAGTCAAAATATTGGAGCCAAATATAAAGAGAAAATTTTGAAATTAGCAAGAGAAAAATGAAACGGAACCACAATAAGATTAACAACTGATTCTCATCAGAAATAGCAGAGAGCAGAAGGCAGTGCAATGCCATATTCTAAACATTGAAAGAATGAAAAAACTGTCAGCCAAGAATCATATATTCAACAAAAGTATCTTTAAAGGTAAAAATCAAATGAAGACATTCCTAGGTAAACAAAGGCTGAGAAAATTTTTTGTTAGCTGACATGCCTTGAAAGAAATACTAAAAGCTTCCTAGACAGTAGCTTGAATCTGCATGAAAAAAGCAATTCCAATAAAGGGAAATTTGTAAATAATAAAAAGTTATCATTATATATTATTTTCCACTTAACTTACTTAAAATCAATTTCTTAAAGCACTATCTGTAAAAATGTATTGTTATTTGATAATAAAATGTAAAAGAGGGGAGTGGGAGTTAAGCTAAATTGGAGTAAGGAAATGGTATCATATGGTAAATTGAATTTACAGAAAGAAATGAAAAAAATTAAGTGGCAAATATGAAGATTAACAAAAACTTCTATAAATTAATTGTGTTCTCCTTCCCTTAGCTTCTGTAAAAGACATAAGACTATTCAAAATGACAATAGCTTAAACGCATTGTTTTATTGGTAACAAATATAGACAAATTATGTACAACAATTATTATTATACAAGGAGAGAGAATGGAGCTATAGAGGAGTAAAGTTTTTATAACCTACTGGAACTAAGTCAGTATAAATCTGATGTCGATTCTGTTAATTTAAGATATATGTTAGAAGCCCCAAAGTAATCACTGAGAAAATGATGCAAAAATACAGTTTTAAAAAGTTAAAAACATAGTTTAGCTTATGTATGCCTAGTATTCCATTATTTTTTTTTATACTTTAAGTTCTGGGGTACATGTGCAGAACGTGCAGGTTTGTTACATAAGTATACAAGTGCCATGGTAGTTTGCAGATCCCATCAACACGTCATCTACATTAGGTATTTCTCCTAATGCTATCCCTCCCACAGTCCCCCACCCCCCTCGACAGGCCCTAGTGTGTGATATTCCCCTCCCTGTGTCCATGTGTTCTCATTGTTCAACTCCCACTTACGAGTGAGAACATGCGGTGTTTCGTTTTCTGTTCTGTGTTAGTTTGCTGAGAATGATGGTTTCCAGCTTCATCCATGTCCCTGCAGAGGACATGAACTCATCCTTTTTTATGGCTGCATAGTATTCCATGGTGTATATGTGCCACATTTTCTTTCTGCTTGTTCCTAGGAGAAAGTGGCTGAAGCTTCCAGAGAGAAGCTGAGAGTAGTTTAATTCTTTTTGCCATAAACACGGCAACCCAGTTTTCTGCAAGCTGTGTTAGTTTGCTCTCTCCTTGGTTCATCCATTCATTTATTCATAGCTTCCATAAATGTTTAACAAACACTAATTAGGGGCCAAGCCATGTGCTAGGCGCAGGGCATAAAACTGTGGACAAAACAAGCCCCAGCTACTCTTAAGGAACTGATAGACAAATGGACCAGCAAACATGCTGGTCCTGTTTTGAAGGCAAAGCGCCTGGTGCTCCTGATCTCATGAGCACAAAGCATTTAGCCTAAATCTCATCCTCCTAAGGCCTCAGAAACAAGGCCTTATTTTAATAACCGCAAGTCAGTCATTTGAAGACTAAATCATAGAATCCTAGAAAACTAGTACCGGGAGCAAAACAAAAGAATGGGATGAGCATGAAACATACATTTAGAAGTTGTGGTGTGTAGGTGTATAAGCCAAGCTCTTTTCTTCACTTGCTTGCTAAGTCACTTAGCTTTTTTGCCTTTTACTTTGCTCTGTCTGGAAATGGAGTTAATGAAATATATCTACATGATAGAGATATTGAGATGATTAAATAAGATGCTGCTGTCACCCAGTATGCCCTTACCTGCTGTACTTAGAAGTATCTGTAATTCATTTTCTAAACTTTTTGTATGAGTGTTTCATGCATGCCCACCACCATGGAAGCTACCTTAAGACAGTGAGGGCCTTTGTTTAACTTGTTTGTACTGTATCCTCAGTCTAATGGTGTCTGGCTTATAGTAGGCACCGAATACAATTTTATTGACAGAATGGATTATAATGAATGTGAAGGCATTTTTAAATTTATGAAGTGTTGTGCATATTGTTGTTAATTTTAAGCTGTTCAGTTAAAGAACCCCTAATCCAACTCTCTTGAGTTTTATAGATATCACAGAAGATATATCTTCCCTTGACACAGAAGCTTTCCTTGAAGCTTCCCTTGACTCATCTATTTGCCTCACAGAGTGATTGTGCAGATCCCACAAGATAAATTTATGTGAATGTGCTTTATGTGTTTGAAGTGCTCCACAAATACAGGTTTTATAAGTTGAGAAAATAGAGTCAGGGAGAAAGGTGACTGATCCAAGGTCATGCAGCGAGTTAGTATCAGAATTTATGATGGAATTTCAGGCTCCCAATTTCCAGTCCAGTATACTAAGGCAGATTCCAGAGAAGAAACAGTGGAGAGCAGGCACTGACGAGGGACAAAGAAAAGCAGGCTCCGTCTGGCTGCAACTTGTCTCTTCATGGCAAAGAGAAACTAGGACAGTACTATGCCAGAGACCACATGATAACTTTGCAGAATGGAAAGAGCTTGTTTACCCAATTGAACACTTTATCTGTGTTTATCTAACAATGACAGTTCCACCAGCTCCTTACCAGCTCACTTTTGCCTAGTTTAACAATATACCAACTATGACACATTTTCCTTCTCAGTTTTTATTCTAGATTACATTTTGTTCAACTTCATCTTAATGTGTAGTATAGAAAGAGTAAGGTAAGAGTATAGCAAGTGGTTATTTTCCATTTCTACTGAGGACAGAGAAATAATCTAAGGGATTTGTATTAGATATGAAGAAGTTCATGGCCGGGACATGAGAGATACTGTGATAGAATGGATATTGTTAAGTCTTTGGTAGTTTTTGAGGGGAAAAAAGAGAAATTTTTTATTTGTCTGATAATAGTTTAGCAATGTCTTAATTTAGTATTCAAAAGTTGTTCAGGGTCCATCTTGGCCTTCAAATTAAGATGCCTGTTGAGAGATAACGTTGTTGTTTTCAAACTCCATTCTGTGACTTAAGAATGAGAGAAGGAGGAAGAAAAGAGGAGAAAATTGCAGGGAAAAGTGCCCAGGCAGTGTCAAGGCTAGACACTGGAAATTTATCAATGAAAGCCACGTGGTGGTTGGGAATCAGATATGTGCATCAATTATTTGTGTTCTAATCCATAGAGAAGTACCGTATAATGCACCAAGATATTAGATGCTTTGAAAGAAGACCATATAAGTGCAGATGTGTTCCTATTCTATCTAGGGATAGAGTCAGAAAGGGCTTCATTGAATAAGTGGCAGCCTCTTGGGCTGAGACCTGAGTTATGAGATGATGTGGCAAAGGAGACAGATGATTGGGGGCAAGGTGGGGTCATTGAAGTTGGAGGCAGTGACAATATAAGCAAAGCTACAGGGGCATGAAACAGCAAGGTTAGATTAGGGAATTGCAACAGGGTGGTACTGCTGGAAGGTCACATGGAAAAGATTATGAGAGTATTGAGATAAGAAGCTAGAAATAAGCTTTGAATGCCATCCTAGTGCTTTGAATTTGTATCCTGCAAGCCAAGTGGTTTTCACTTGGTCATTTAATAAAATTGCAGATTCTCAGGTCTCACCTGTAACTTCAGATTCAGAAGAGTCTGTGCTAACTGAAGGTGGAATCAGTTTCCATATTGCTAATTAGCTCCTCAGAGGATTCTAATATATCAGTGAGTTACAACCACTGCTGTAAGCCATAGGTAGTTATTGAAAGCTGCTAGGGAGAGGAGCCACAGAAGCAGATGTTTTAGATAGGATCCCTCTGGGGTTCTGTGTAATTTATGGACTGGACTGAAGAGGATCAGACAGGAAACAGAAAGACTTGAATAAGGCAGTTGCAGTTAGTTTGGAGGCAAAGATTCTCTCTCTCTCTCTCTCTCTCTCTCTCTCTCTCTGTGTGTGTGTGTGTGTGTGTGTGTGTGTGTGTGTGTGTGTGTGTGTGTGTGTAATTGTAGGAACTATTTAGGCAGTAAAATTAACAGATATTAGTCACTGACTGACTGATTGGATGGCAGTGATAGGTGGGGTGCATTGAGGGAATTGTATTACATTAAGTCCAGGATGACTCATGGTTTTCTAAGTTGAGTCATTGGGGATTGCCATCCAATGTGAGAAACTATATCGTCTAATAGTTGATCTTGGAGTTAGACTTGAATTAAAATCTTGAAGCCATCAATTGCTGTATGTGGTCTTGGGCAGAACACTTAAGGTTTCTAGACCTCAGCTCTTTCTTCTATAAAATAAGGATAATAATGCATACCTCATGCATTTGTTGTAAAGACTAAATGAGGTTAAATTATGTAGAGTGTAGTATAGTAACTAGGACATATAGTGGCCCAGTAAACGTCAGCTGTTATTATTGTGCTATATGTTGTGATGTGTACTGGAGTGAGATGGGGTAGGGGATTTTTTAGTCTCTGACAATGACTCCTCTCCCCATGATCAAAATCAGAAAATCAGTCTCTTATGTGCTAAGAAGGGAGACACTTCTCCCAAGTGTTTAAGGCTAATACCTTGCCTTGTTTTGCCTTGGGCCAGACCTCACTACACATCTGTTTAAGAGATCAGGGTAAGCTCTGTTCTTGGTGAGTATCTCAATGGGGCTGTTTTTCTAGTTCTTGTAGTTTCTTCGGGCCAACATGAAATGTCTAACCTTGGCTTCTTGGTTGTGGATTCTCGTCAACATTTCACTGCTACCCAAGTTGTGTCTGCTCACATGATGCTATCTTCCTTCTTTTGGGTTTCCGAAGCCCTCAGACACTTGGCTGAACACTTTTTTCACATTTCTTAAGCTATATCATCTGTGTTTTCCCTGCCACAGACAAAGTCACAAAAGGACTTTAAGATAGGGGTTTTTTTCCCCCCAGAGTTTTTATACATTTTGAGTAAGGGCAAGTGGTAAATGCTGCTTTTCTGCCTTAACCAGTAGTGTCTGACAGAGGAGGCAGCATGATGATTGCAGAGCTCACTGAACTGAAAGTCAGATGCCTTACCCACCTGGACTCTAGTACCAAGGGGAAGATGGAGTGGGATGGGGAAAATGGGGATAAATTATCATTTATTTTGAGTGTGCCAGGCCCTTTCCCATGTATTGTCTGATGCATTTGTCACAATTCTCTTTGGGTTTGAAATGTGATTTTCTTCATTTTATAGATAAGGAAACTTATGGGAAGGGAGGTTAGGTTCATCTCGTGCCCAACTTTACATGGCTAGTGATCAATAATAGTGAGATTCAAACTCAGGTTTCTCTGTTCCAAAACCTTTGCTTTTTCATCTTTTGACACTGTAACTTATTAGAAGATGTCTTTGACTCTGAGTCTCATTTGCCTCAACTGTAAAATGGAGCTCTGTAACCCTTGCTCTGTATGACAGTAAATCTCCTGAGACCAGATTTATGATAGGGGACAAGGATATTTGTATCTTTGGGCCCCTAATGTATTGAAAGTGCCTCTCAGTGCCTGGCACACAGAAGGGCACTCAATAAATATTTACTAATCATTTTCCAGAAAGAGGATAGCTCCATAATGAGCGAGATTCATTTTGATGGCTGCTGTAGTGTTTAATGTTTTTACCACCTGTTAAAATGATTTTGGAGTATAGATGGATAACTGATGATGGTTGTTATGTAGATTTTTTCATAGGTTGCCTGTTCCAAATTCTATGCCCTGGAAGAAGCTAAATATCCAGAATTTGACAGGAAATATTATTCTACAACAGATCCCTGGCATAAGAACGGTAACACCTCTGTTCTATTCTCAGACTTGCCTCTGAATAACTGTTTCTCCTGGTCAATTCTCTGTCTCTATCTGGGATTGAAACTTCCCCCTGAACAATGAGGGAGTTGAACTAGTTTAGTGGGGTTCAGCCTTGAGTGGCCATTACAATTATTTGGGGATCGTTGAAAAAAATTGGATGCCCAGATTTTTGTCATTGTTGTTGTTGTTGTTGTTGTTTGTTTTTTAATTATACTTTAAGTTCTGGGATACATGTGCAGAATGTGCAGGTTGGTTACATAGGTATACACGTGCCATGGTGGTTTGCTGCACCCATCAACCCGTCATCTATATTAGGTATTTCTCCTGATGCTATCCCTCCCTAGCTCCCTAGCCCCAGACAAGCCATAGTGTGTGATGTTCCCCTCCCTGTGTCTATCTGTTCTCATTGTTCAACTCCCACTTATGAGTGAGAACATGTGGTGTTTGGTTTTCTGTTCCTGTGTTAGTTTGCTGAGAATGATGGTTTCCAGCTTCATCTGTGTTCCTGCAAAGGACATGAACTCATCCTTTTATATGGTTGCCTAATATTTCATGGTGTATTGAACTGCTTACCCCAGTTCAATCAAATAAGAATACAGAATGTTGAGAGGAGCATCAGTATTTTAAGAAGGCCACCTAGTGAGTTCAATGTGCAACCAAGGATGAGAAACACTGAACTAGATGATTGGTAAGGGCCATCCAACTTTGATAGTCGACAAGAGACAATGCTATAGAGTATGGTGGACAGAGCATGGGCTTTAGAGTTAGCCAGGCATGCATTCAGACCCTGGCTCTGTTACTTACTAGTTGTGTGATCTTGAAGAAATCAAAATGGAGATACACTTTGTCCCTGGCAGTAATAGTTGTGGGGATTAAGCACCTTTGCCAGTGCTTAGGACATAATAAACACCCAGTAAATAGCTTCTTTAGTATCAGAAGTTCAGATGGAAGATGTGAGAAAAATATTGGTTCAGTAAGATTTAACATGTAGATTAAAATCAAGTATTTAAAAAATTTTTCCTGTTTCTTTAGCAATGGATTCCAGAAACATAATGTGGAAATAGCTCTGAGTCCTAAGATTTGATGACATTGCAGAAAGAAATCTGGCTAGTTGTCCCATGGCTGATTGGCTATGATGGCTAAGAAGCCATTGGAAAAAAAAATTGGCTCACAGAAGACAGCAGATGTGGCTTGGGAAATGCAAGGACATGACTCTAATAAGGATTTGTCCCATTTATGAGAGTGATTCCAGGAGAAAAGGACAGATTTGTATTGTCAGTGGGATATGCTGTTAAAAAATACTTTTGCTACCACCACTCCAGCTGTCTTGGCATTTTTGTTGGTGATGTAAGCTACAGAAAATGGAAATCACCAAAAGGGCTATAGCAGCCTGATGCATAGTGACAAGTAATTGTTCTATTCATGGTTATGTGTTGTACAGAGCACTTGCTGCATGTCAGGTTTGAGGTTTGAGTATGCATTAGGGCCATGGACACCGCCATCTTCTCTTTAAGTAGATTTCAAAGTAAATATTTGATGAGTATGTAAAATATTTAGTTTGGTCAGTCATAGGACTGAGAACATGGTGGGGGTTACCTCCTAGTATCTGCAGGCAAAAAAACTTTTTTCTTCCTATAGCAATTGCCATCTCAGCCCCTTTTGCAGCGTTTCTCTTGCTACACTTTGCATTAACCATCTGTGCACTTGTCTTAGCCTCAAACAGGCCATGAAAGCTCCTTGAGGATAGGGGCTATGTCTTTTTCATCTTTATATATGCATCATTTAGCAGAGCTGCTCCTTTATAATGTACTAATTACTGAATGAAGGGATCCATAGATGAATAAATGAATGCAAAGTAGGAGTGACCTCTCTTCTGTCTTTCTTCATGATGGGGATTAGTGTGTGTGTATAAGGGAATAATCGTGTCACATAAAATATAACCTTACTTAGAAGGCAAGACTTCCAGAATAGTGGAATGAGAACCAACCCCCGCCCCCATAAATTCACCCTTTCATGAAAGCAATGAAAACACTAGGAAACGTTGTGAAAATTAACTTTTCCAGAACTCTGGGAAGGAAACAAAGGTTTCCAACAATCTGAGAAGAATGTATTCAAGAAGAACTTCGGTAAGTTCTCTGATCACAGTGGAAATAATAAACAATTAGTAATAGAAGGATATTTGGGAAATTCACCATTTGTAGAACATAAACAGTGGATCAAAGAAGAAATCATAAGGGAAATGAGAAAATACTTTGAGATTAATGAAAATGAAAATACATTATACCGAAACTTACAGGATACAGCCAAGCTAAAGCAGTACTTAAAGGGTAATTTATAACTGTGAATGCCTACATCAACAAAGACAAATGATCTCAAATCAAGAACCTAACTTTCCACCTTAGGAAACTAGGAAAGGAACAGCAAACTACAAAGAAAGAAGGAAGAAAGATTAATAAAGACTAGAAGGGAAATAAATGAAATATAGAATAGAAAAACACTAGAATCAATGAAATTAAAAATTGTTTCTTTAAGAGATCAACAAAATTGAAAAAACTTTAGTCAGATTGAATAAGAAAAAAAAGAGAGAAGATTCAAATTATCAAAATGAGCAGTGAAACTGGGGCCATCACTACGTACCTTAAAAAGAATTCTCAAAGGATTAAAAGGAAATACCATTGCATTAGTTTATTCTCACACAGCTATAAAAACAACTACCTGAGACTGGGTGTTTATGAAGAAAAGCGCTTTAATTGACTCATAGTTCCACAGGCTGTACAGGAGGCATGGATGGTGAGGCCTCAAGAAACTTACAATCAGGTGGAAGGCTAAGGGGCATGAAAGACATGTCTTCACACAATGGCAGGAGAGAGAGAGAGAGCAAAGGGGGAAGTGCCACAAACTTTTAAACCATCAGATCTCATGACAACTCACTCACTATCATGAGAACAGCAAGGAGAAAATCTGCCCACGTGATCCAGTTACCTCCTACGAGGTCCCTTCCCCAACACTGGAAATTACAATTCAACGTGAGATTTGGGTGGGGACACAGAGCAAAACCATATCAACCATACTGTATGCCAAAAACTTAGATGATCTAGATGAAATGGACAAATACTCAGAGAAACACAAACTATCTGAAGTGTCTGAAGTGACCAGTGAAGAAACAGAAAATCTGAGTAGTCCTGTAACAAGTCTTGTAACAAAACTGGATTAATAATTAAGAAACTTCCCACAAATAAAAACCCAGGTTCAGATGTCTTCACTGGTGAATATTATCAAATATGTAAGGAAAATTTAATCCTTCACAAATTCTTTCAAAAATTGGAAGAGGCTGGAACCCTTCCCTTCCCAACTAATTCTGCACAGTCAGCATTACCCTGATGCCAAAACCAAAGATATGACACAAAAATAAAACTGCAGGCTAATATCACATTTGAATATAGATAACTTTCTAAAAATCTCAACAAAATGCTAGCAAACTGAATTCAGCAACAAATAAAAAGGTTTATAAAGGGTGACCAGGTAGGATTTATCTCTGCAATGTAAATTAATATTCAAAAAGCTAAGAATAGGAGGAAACTTTCTTAACTTTTTAATGGACATCTCTGAAAAACACACAGCTAACATCATACTTAGTAGTGAAAGATTGAAATTTTTCCTTGTAAGATCAGGAACAAGACAAGGATGACTGCTGTCACCATTTCAATTTACCATTGTATTGTAGGTTTATTGTAGGCTCAAGTCAAGCAAAAAAAAAAGTAAAAGACACCCATATTGGAAAGGAAGAAGTGAAATTATCTATATTCACAGATGACATGATCTTATACAAAGAAAACCCCTAAAGAATCCATGACAAACTATTAAAATGAGTAAACAGCTCAGCAAGGTTTCAGAATACAAGATTAATGTGCAAAAATCAATTGTATTTCTGTGCACTAGCAATGAACAATCTGAAAATGAAATTAAGAGAACAGTTCACTCACAATATCATCAAAATACCAGAATACTTAAAAATAAATTTAACAAAAGAAGTGTAAGACTTGTATGCTACAAACCACAAAACACTGTGGAAAGTAATTAAAAATCTAAATAAATAGAAAAACATCCCTTGTTCATGTGCCAGAGGACTCAATATTGTCAAGATGGAAATACTCCCCAAAGGTTGAAGGAAATCCCTGTCAAAATCCTGGCTATTTTCTTAGCAGAAAATGAAAATCTGACCCTAAAATTAATATTTAAATACATGGAATCTAGGATAGCCAAAATAATATTGAGAAAGAAAAACAAAGTCAGTGTAGCCACGCTTCCTGATTCCAAACCTTACTACAAAGCAGTGGTAATCAAGAGCGTATGGTATTGGCATAAGTACAAACAGATCAATAAATGGAATACTATTGAGAATCCAAAAATTAACTCTTACATTTAAGGCCAATTGATCTTCAAAACTGTTGTTAAGACAATTTAATGAGGAAAGAATAGTCTTTTCAATAAATTGTACTGGAAAAATTGGATATCCACATGAAAATAAAAGATGTTGGACCACTTCAAACCTGCAAAAAAAAAAAAAAAAAAAAAAAAAAAAAAAAAAAAAAAAAGATCTAATGGTGTATCATGGATCTAAATGCTATAGAGCTAAGATGATAAATCTCAGAAGAAAATATCAGAGTAAATCTTTATGACCTTGAAGTAGGCAATGTTTTTTTGGCTATAACACCAGAAGCACAAGTAGTAAGAGAAAAAAAAAAAAATTGGACTTCATCAGATTTGAAATTTTTGTGCTGCAAATGATGCCATCAAGAAAGTGAAAATCTCACCCACAGAATGAGAGAAAGTATTTGCAAATCATATATCTGATAAGGGTATTGAATTTAGAATATATAAAGAACTCTTGCAACTCAATATAAAAAGACAACCCAATTTTAAAATGGGCAAAGTATTTGAATATAAATTTATTGATAGAAGATATACAAATTTAAAACTGCTCAACATCATTAGTCATTAGGGAAATGCAGATCAAAACCAAATTGAGATACCGGTTTACACCTATTAGGATGGCTATAGTGAAAAAGAACAAATAACAAGTATTGGCTTTAATGTGGAGGAACCAGAACCCTTATACATTGGTGGTAAAATGTAAAGTCGTGCAGCCCTTTGAAAAACAGTCTGAAAGTCTTTAAAAATTTACTATTTGTTATTTGGTTTTTCTTCACTTTTAATTTAGGTTCAGAGGTACATATGCAGGTTTGCTATATAGCTAAATTGTGTGTCACAGGGGTTTAGTGTACACATTATTTCATCACCCAGGTAATAAGCATGGTACCCAATAGGTAGTTTTTGGATCTTCACCCTCCTCCTGACCTCCACCATCAAGTAGGCCCCGGTGCCTCTTGCTCTCTTCTTTGTGTTCATATGTACTCAATATTTAGCTTCCACTTATCAGTGAGAATATGCGGTATTTGGTTTTCTGTTCCTGCTTTAGTTTTCTTAGGATACTGGCCTCCAGATTCATCCACGTTGCTGCAAAGGACATGATCTCATTCTTTTTGCATAGTGTACTATGGTGTACATGTATCAAAAATGTTACTGTTTGACCTAGTAATTCTATTCCAAGATAACTACTCAAGAGAAATGAAAACATGTCCACACAAAAACTTGTACACAAATGTTCATTGCAGCATTATTTATAATAGCCAAAGAGTGGAAGACAAATGTCTTCCAAATGTAGGCTCCAAATGTCCACCAACTGATAAATGGAAAAACAAAATGTGGTATATCCATGCCATGGTTTATCTGTCAATAATAAGAAATGAAGTAATGATACATGCTACAATGAACCTTGAAAATATTATGCTAGGTGAGAGAAGCAACTCACAAAAGACCACACTGTATGATTTTATTTATATTAAATGTCCATAAAAGAAAAATATTTAGAGATAGAAAGGAAATTAGTGTTTCCAGGGTCTGGGAGGAGGTGGTATAAGCAATGGCTGCTAATGGGTACAGGATTTCTTTTTGGGGTGATATAATTGCTCTAAAATTAGTTTGAGGTAATAGATGTGAATATGCTAAAATGGGTGAATTTTATAATATGTGAAATATAACTCAGTAAGCCCATTAAAAACAACCTAATTAAATTAAAACCAAGCTATAACAGAAATATTATATAGCCTTGGCAGTTTAGAATAGTGGGAAAATATGGAGTTGGGGCAGGGAAATAGTCGCAAGTATAATTCTGGTTTTGTCACTACTAGTGTATGGACTTGGATGAGTCATTTCCTTTCTCTAAGTCTCAGTTTGCATATATGCAAAATAGAGGTAATGATACCTACCTCAGTGGTAGCTTTTCAAAACCTTGTTCTCCCTCATCTCTCCTCTACAACTTTCTCGTAAGATTATTACAGTAATAACCATTTATTAAGCACTGTGTCAGCAATGGTGTGGGACCACAACTTCACTGAATCCTCATTGCAATCTTGTGGGGTCTATATTTCTTTGCCCATTTTACATGTAAAGAAATTGACGTCAAAAGAGTTGTTCAAGGTCATTCTGTTAGCAAGTGGCAGAGATGGACATGAAAACTAGATGTTCTACCTATATGTCTTTCCACTTCAACTAAAGAATTTATTAAAGAGAATTAAAAAGCTATGAACTAAACTTGAGTAATACTTTTAATAGTAAACATTGCTGTCCTCGTGAATGAACACACACTAAATTTCAAATCTCACAATGGCAGGGAATAAAGATGCTACCTGTCTTAAGCCATTACTTCACCAACTTCTCCACCAAAATATTCCTTGTAACCACAAATAAGTAAGTACAATAGATCTATAAGGAGAGAATAATTGAGAACTCTCTGATTTTATCTTAAAAGTCATGTAGAGATGTCATGTTCCACAATGTAATTAATAAAATATATTTTGTTACTAAACATAAGGAAAAATATTATGTTCCATAAAGATGTTTGGTGGTTGCCTCAACCTCTTTTAGTTTGAAAAGTAGGTATGTATGAGAAAGATATGTGTTTACATGTCTACCCTTGCCCTCTCTGTCTCTTCCCCTCTCTCTCTCGCTCTCCCTCCCTCCCCACCCCCATGCCCTACACCCCCCAACCCCCACATGTATTTACCTTTCTCTAAAAGCTCTGCATAACCAAGAAAAATGATCTTTTTTATTTTTAGGATGTTAGATATTTCATTTTCTTATGGTAAGACAAAAGATTAAGGCAACCAAGACTTACAATGTATCTACCATGTGGCAGGCACGGAGGCAAGGGCTTTTACATGTGTTATTTAATGTAATTGTAATTCTCACAAAAGCCGTCTAGAGTTGAAAATATTTCCAGCTCTAATTGAGGCAAATGGAGCACAGAGAGCCTTAATTATTTCACCCAAAGTTCAGTGGTAGAGGCAGGATTCCAACCCAGGTCTGGTGGGCTCCAAAGCCTTGTTGGTTTGCCATTCCTCTCGCTAACAAATGAAACTGGTCTGTGACTTTTGCATTTCACCCCGCTTCCACAGTCACTGGTGGGACTTATTTAAATTAATCAGATCCTTCAAAGTATCCCCAAGTCCTCCTTTAAAAAGAAAGTTAGGGGGCAGGGGGAGGAGCAGAGGAGAGGAGATAAAAAGGAAAGGAGTCAGAGAGAGAGAGAGAGAGAGAGAGAGAGAGAGACCTGGTGGTCTCAGCTGGGTGCCAAGGTTTCCTAAGCCCAAGTTCCCCATGGTTGAGCCTGCATTAGCAGGCCGACAGCTTCTAGTAATTCACTTTTATTTAATTAATAGTGAAACTGTTGAAGAATTGCAAGTGGTGTTCTAGTTCAGAAACCTTCCATTCTATGGGGCATTGCTTTTGCCTCAGACTCATAAAACCAGATGCCCTGCCTCAGGATAATAAGTGAACATGTAACCCACGAGAGGTAAGAAAAAACAGAATGTCACGTGCAAATTCTGCACTTGTTCTCAAAGCAAACCTCTCCTGTGTTTGCAATTAGGATGTTATCTAGGAGCATATTCAAAACTTTTGAGGTTTTTATTTTAGTTTTTCTTTTATTATGTGCTGTTTTAGTAATATCAAAGAATACATGTAATATATGTTATATGGCATAACAATAAAATTAATGTTTATGAGCCCTGATTAAAGAATCAACAACATTAACATCATCATTGCAACAACCCTATTAGAATGGAAGCTCTGTGAAGGCATGGATTTTTTTCTGTTTTGTTCACTGCTATATCCCCAGGACCTAGAGGAGTGTCAGCCACATAATAGGAGCTTAGTCAATATTTTTTAAATAAGAGCATAAATCTACTTATATCCTCTTTCCTCTTATCATCACTCCCAGCCTCCCCTCAGAGGTAGCCACTATCCTATTTTAGGGTTTTAATATTCCCTTGCATTTTATTAACTTTTCACATGTGTATTTCCAAATAATATATTGTTTGCTTTTGCTTCTTTTTGAACTTTATATAATGGAATCATATTGTATGTATCCAGTTGTGAGTTATGACTTTTACGCAACATTAGTATTTGAGATTCAACTATGTGTAGCTCGATTCCATTCCTTTTCATTGCTGAATTGTATTTTATTGGATATGTGTGCCATAAATTATTTTTCTCCTGTCAGTTGATGTTTATCTTTTATGCTTTTATAAACAAAACTGCTATGACTGTTCCTGCATGTGCCTCCTGGTACATATGTGCCCAACTTTCTCTAGGATATAAGCCTCAGAGGGGGACTGCACTTGGAATTTTCATTTCCAGAGCCCAAAGTTTAGCTCATGAGTCAGAGCTGCAATGTGCCCTTTGTCCACACTAGGTCAGGATCAGTGGGAGTGCTACCCAAAATATTTTCCTAGTGGGGGAATCAGGGAGAGGCAGAGACTGACCTAGTGAGGCCAGGAGTTACTATCTCAGGTCTCTAGTCAAAATGGGTTGCAATTAGTAAAAGTTCAGATTCTGAATCCCCTTCATTATTTATCTTCTTCTTCCTCCTTTACAGTTATTTTTGTTCAAGGTGCACTTTATTAAACTCATACCTAACAAACAAAACTCTAATGAATATTTTGTCTTTCATTGATTGTAAATTCAATTAGATTCTTTGAAAAAATTTTAACTGTATTTTCACTTTAGCATGGATGAAAATTTCGATTTCTTTAAAAAACATTTTTAATAATAACACAATAAGGTCTACCCTCATAACAAAATTTAAGGGCACAACACCATATTGTTAACTATAGGCACAATGTTGTACAGCAGATGTCTAGAATTTTTTTCTTCATGCTTAACTGAAACTTTATAGCCATTGAACGGCAACAGTCCATTCTATTTCTTAAAAGTCCTTTACAAAATGAGCTTTCTGCATGTTTCCATTTTGTTTATCTGATAATTGTTTTTCGTTTTTTATTATACTTTAAGTTCTGGGATACATGTGCAGAATGTGCAGGTTTGTTACATAGGTATACACGTGCCAAGGTGGTTTGCCACACCCATCAACCCGTCATCTACATTAGATATTACTCCTAAAGCTATTCCCTCCGCTTGCCCCTCACCCATCACTGGCCTCAGTGTGTGATGTTCCCTGTCCTGTGTCCAGGTGTTCTCATTGTTCAACTCCCACTTATGAGTGAGAACATGTAGTGTTTGGTTTTCTTTTCTTGTGTCAGTTTGCTGAGAATGATGGTTTCCAGCTTCATCCATGCCCCTGCAAAGGACATGAACTCATCTTTTTATATGGCTGCATAGTATTCCATGGTGTATATGTGCCACATTTTCTTTATCCAGTCTATCATTGATGGGCATTTGGGTTGGTTCCAAGTCTTTGCTATTGTGAATAGTGCCTCTGTAAACATACGTGTGCATGTGTCTTTATAGCACCATGATTTATAATCCTTTGGGTATATACCCAGTATTGGGATGGCTAGGTCAAATGGTATTTCTAGTTCTAGATCCTTGAGGAATCGCCACACTGTCTTCCACAATGGTTGAACTAAGTTACAACCCCACCAACAATGTAAAAGCGTTCCTATTTCTCCACATCCTCTCCAGCATCTGTTGTATTCTGACTTTTTAATGATCACGATTCTAACTGGCATGTGATAGTCTCTCATTGTGGTTTTGATTTGCATTTCTCTAATGACCAGTGGTGATGACCTTTTTTTTATATGTTTGTTGGTTGCATAAATGTCTTCTTTTGAGAAGTGCCTGTTAATTTCCTTCACCCACTTTTTGATGGGGTTGTTTTTTTCTTGTAAATTTGTTTAAGTTCCTTGTACATTCTGGATATTAGCCTTTTGTCAGATGGATACATTGCAAAAATTTTCTCTCATTCTGTAGGTTTTCTGTTCACTCTGATGATAGTTTATTTTGCCGTGCAGAAGCTCTTTATTTAATTAGATTCCATTTGTCAATTTTGGCTTTTGTTGCCGTTGCTTTTGGTGTTTTAGTCATGAAGTCTTTGACCATACTTATGTCTTGAATAGTATTACCTAGGTTTTCTTCTAGGGATTTAATGGTTTTAGGTCTTACGTTTAAGACTCATCTTGATTTAATTTTTGTATAAGGTGTAAGGAAGGGGTCCAGGTTCAGTTTTCTGCATATGGCTAGCCAGTTTTCCCAACACCATTTATTAAAGAGGGAATCCTTTCCCCATTGTTTGCTTTTGTCAGGTTTGTCAAAGATCAGATGGTTGTAGATGTGTGGTGTTATTTCTGAGACCTCTGTTCTGTTTCATTGGTCTGTATATCTGTTTTGGTACCAGTATCATGCTGTTTTGGTTACTGTAGCCTTGTAGTATAGTTTGAAGTCAGGTAGCGTGATGCCTCCAGTTTTGCTCTTTTTGCTTAGAATTGTCTTGGTTATGGGGGCTCTTTATTGGTTCCATATGAAATTTAAAGTAGTTTTTTCTAATTCTGTGAAGAAAGTCATTGGTAGCTTGATGGGATTAGCATTGAATCTGTAAATTACTTTGGGCAGTATGGCCGTTTTCATGATAATGATTCTTCCTAGCCTTCAGCATGGAATGGTTTTCCAGTTATTTTTGTCCTCTCTTATTTACTTGAGCAGTGGTTTGCAATTCTCCATGAAGAGGTCCTTCACATCCCTTGTAAATTGTATTCCTACATATTTTATTCTGTTTGTAGCAATTGTGAATGGAAGTTCACTCATGATTTGGTTCTCTGTTTGTCTGTTATTGGTGTATAGGAATGCTTGTGATTTTCACACACTGATTTTGTATCCTGAGACTTTGCTGAAGTTGCTGATAAGCTTAAGGTGATTTTGGACTGAGACGATGGGGTTTTCTGAATATACAATCATGTCATCTGCAAACAGAGACAATTTGACTTCCTGTTTTCCTATTTGAATACCCTTTATTGATTTCTCTTGCCTGATTGCCCTGGCTGGAACTTCCAATACTATGTTGAATAGGAGTGGTGAGAGACGGCATCCTTGTCTTGTGCTGGTTTTCAAAGGGAATGCTTCCAGTTTTTGCCCATTCAGTATGATATTGGGTCTGGGTTTGTCATAAATAGCTCTTATTTTGAGATATATTTCATTAATACCTAGTTTATTGAGAGTTTTAGCATGAAGGGGTGTTGAATTTTGTCAAAGGCCTTTTCTGCATCTATTGAGATAATCATATGTTTTTTGTCATTGGTTCTGTTGATGTGATGGATTATGTTTACTGATTTGTGTATGTTGAACCAGCCTTGCATTCCAGGGATGAAACCCACTTGATCATGGTGGATAAGCTTTTTGATGTGCTGCTGGATTCGGTTTGCCAGTATTTTATTGAGGATTTTCGCATTGATGTTCATCAGGGTTATTGTCCTGACATTTTCTTTTTTTGTTGTGTCTCTGCCAGGTTTTGGTATCAGGATGATGCTGGCCCATAAAATGAGTTAGGGAGGATTCCTTCTTTTTCTGTTGTTTGGAATAGTTTCAGAAGGAATGGTACCAGCTCCTCTTTGTACCCCTGGTAGAATTTGGCTGTGAATCCATCTGGTCCTGGACATTTTTTGGTTGGTAGGCTATTAATTACTGCCTCAATTTCAGAACTTGTTATTGGTCTATTCAGGGATTTGGAGGTCTATTTAGGCTTGGGAGGGCATATGTGTTCAGGAATTTTTCTATTTCTTCTAGATTTTCTATTTTATGTGCCCCAGAGGTGTTTATAGTATTCTCTGATGGTAATTTATATTTCTATGGGATGAGTGGTGATATACTCTTTATCATTTTTTATTGCATCTGTGATTCTTCTCTCTTTTCTTTTTTATTAGTCTGGCTAGTGGTCTATCTACAAAATAGATAGACTGTTTATCTGATATTTATTTTGTAATTATCTAATAATAATCATCATTATCATCAGCATCATCATTGTCATCTCCTTTACCCATACATACATTTGTGTCTTTCAAATAATAATCCCATCTTTGAAGTACATCCTCATCTGTAGCAGTCTTCACTCTGCTTTCTTATGTCATTTACTATCTTATTTTATAATTATTTACTTCCCATCTTTCTTCTCTAACAGATAGTATTTTTTTAGGGCCAAGGAAATATCTCGATCACCACTATATCCCCAGCATCTACCCCTGTGCCTGGTCCATAGGGCTAGATGCTAAGAGTTGAGTTGAACCAATCTACCTAATCTTAACCTTCAGTAGCACAACATGGTTTGTCAGTGGTTAAGAATCTACACTTTGGAGTCAGACTCACCCAGGATGGAATCCTGGCATTGCCACTTATTATTAATAGATACGTGACCTTGAACAAGTTCACTTAATTGTTCTTAGCATCAGTTTCCTCTTCTGTGATATAGGGATGATACAGAGCTACCTAGTAGGTTGTTGGAAGAATTAAATGAGATGATATGTATGAAATGGCCTGGCACATACAGTGCCTAAATACACGTTGTTCTGATTTTATTTGGACTGTTTGTGTTAGTAACAGAAATCAAAAAGGTGGAGAAAGGAGAAAGGTACTTGGGAAAATTTTCTATTTCTTCTCCATGTTTCATTCAGGACTGAGGAAGGGGGCACAGTTTTTACCCAAGGAAATGACATTTTTAGCCAAAGGAATTATGATCTTAGCATTTAGCTGAATTGTATATTGGAAGTAAGCTCCTTCCTTGTGGAACTTATGGCCTTGCTAGCCTTGGTTTGTTGGAAGTGCTCTTGCTGGCTTTCTAGTTAGGGTAGGGAAAGGAAGGCTTGTGGGGAGTGAAGATAGGCCATGATATCAAGCCACTGAGTGTGCAAATCAGTAGAACTTTTCGATTGCTTTCTGTTGTACTTGGGACTTGAATAAAGGCTGATATTTGTGTCTTGCTGGTAAAGTGCTTGTAAAGTGAGTGAAAGTTTTCTTTGTTCTTGTCCTGCTAGAGCTGTTCACTTGGGGCTGAGGGGAGGATAACCTTTCATGTTTTTATTTTTTTTATTCTGATGACTGTGCTGAGCATTTGAACGAAAAGGCCATTGGTGGAAAGTAAAGGTGAATGGTGAGAAGACAATAGGATAATGGAAACTGTGATGGACTTGGAGTCAAATTCTTCTGAACTTCTCCTCTCCAAGTCTTATTTCTTTCATCTGTACAATGAATATTAAAATGAGAAAATAAGCTTGTCTTCACAGAGTTATTGTTAGGTGTTGAAATCACCCGACACAGCAAACAGGCTCCCATTAGGGCTCATTTTCCTTCATTCCTTAGTAAGGAAGAAGTACTTATAAAATACAGCAGTTGTGCTCTTGTGAATGATAGCATGGGCAGTTGTCATCTCTCTGAGGCAGATTAACCCAGAATGCCACTTGAGTTTTGTTTAATGCTTAGGCATAAGACATAGGAAAGACAAAAGTTGACCTTTGGGTAGTGAGAACAATGTTCCATTTTGTTCAAACTTGAATTTTTTACTATAGGAGACTGAGAATTAACCTTCCATGAAGGTTTTAGGATTTGCTTTCTGACTCTTCTCTTTCATATCCACCTGAAAGAGCTTGGGCACAGATGTTCTTGGAGAAAGGCAGTTAAACAAGGTGACTTCTGAAGCTCCATCCTTGCCCAAAGAACTTATGAGTCCCTTAGTGGCCAAGTATTTTGATGGTAGTAGCCTAAAAGATGTCCAGGATCACCGTGCATCATTTTTTCAACAGAAGCCTCAGGCATAGGGATTATGCTTGGTACTTTATGTTGTGGAATGGAATCTGGCAGATGTCCATGTGATCTAGAGAAACACCTAAGGAAAGTGAAGAAATGGGGGAAAAAATGACAAGACTTGTATGATAATACTAATCACTATCCTTGTGTATTTATTCCAAGGACATTTTCTCCATTATCTGATTTATATTACCACTCACAGCAGCAGCTCAATAGGATGGGAGATATTATCCCTATTTTATAGATGAGATTTGAGGCTCGAGGAGCTAAAACAAGGAACATCAAATTCCTTTGATATTTGGTCTGCTTTTGTTATAGTTCTCACTTTGGATGAGGTAAAGTCACAAAGCTGGGTTCATATCATTTAATTAGTCTGAAAATGTTGCCTGAACACCACCTTAAGTTAGATATCTTAACCTCAGGTTTCCTACTTTCATTGCTGCCTCTTATAGACATAGACTATGAGATTGGCTAATCCCAGAGAACTTCCCTAATCCCTTGGCAAGATCCAAAAAGGCTCAGTCACATCCTACTACCACCATCTTTAGGAGAAGTCTCAGAAAATTCAGCTTCACACTAACTCACTTGAGCATCAAATAATAGTAGTTTATGCATGCAGGTTAATCCTGAAGACCTCAGACTTCACTTGCCTATTTCTGCCATTTAATGACATGTGTTGCATTGGTTTTTTGTGTCTTTCCAGTTTGGAGACTGCCAGGGACCATGTTTTGCCCATTGACTATTACTTTCCACCCCAGAAGACCTGCCTGATCTGTGGAGATGAAGCTTCTGGGTGTCACTATGGAGCTCTCACATGTGGAAGCTGCAAGGTCTTCTTCAAAAGAGCCGCTGAAGGTAAAGGGACATGCACATGCACTTTTGTTTCCCTTTCTCTTTTACCTTCCAGAGAGAGACACTAACCTTTCAGGGCCCAGGATTTTATCATCTCAGAAACAGAGTCATTGGCAAGGCCCTATCAAATAACTTAGGAGCCTAAGGAAGCAAATTTTTGCACTTGCTAGTTCCCTGGTTTCAGCAGCCTTGTTTGTACAGGCAATGTAGGCAGTGAAGGTGGTCCCAGCTGGGGCTTGGGGCTCAGTGGGTCCTAGAAATGAAGGAAAAATTAATGATTTGAAAAGATTTAATTTCCTCCCTTCTTGTTTTCTACTCTGCTGGCTAGTAAAGGAAAAATTTGTCCTTATTAGAGAGGTTAGAAGTGGAGAAACCCCAACTGAGTCCCCAGCCTGTTCCTTGGGATGAATATGAGACTGTTTCTTAGCAAAGGCTTCCTGGCCTCGGCCCCAGAAAGAGAGTGTTCTCACTCTTCAGCAGACTATCAGTCTCTGCACCTGCTCCCTCCTGTTGCTGCCTCCTTGGGACCTGTCTTTGCGTTAATAGTTCCTAGGTAGGTAAGAACTCAGAGTGAAGAAACACATTTATTCTCCTCTCCAGAGACCTGACCTCAAAGCCTGTCCATTAGTCCCTAACCTTAATCTAAGGTAGCATCTTATATCTGGCTAAATTGGCTCAAGCCCTAGCTCCTTAGTTTTATTTAGCTTAGAACAACTCATGTCTGCTCAACCCCTAATTGTGCTCAGCCTACATTCTGCAGTAGAAACTCCCATTTTCAGGCCTCTTATATATGGTAATGTCTCTTCCTCTAACCACCCAGGGCTTAAGCTTCCTGCTTATCCACTTCACTCTCCACCCTGTATCGAGGGCTTTCTTCTCAAAAGGACATTGATGAGGAGCCCCTAGAGAGAGATTTTGTGCTCTGGGACCAGACCCGTTGTTAAACGCCAGTATTCACCTCTGCCCCGACTTTCCCCAAAGAGGTACTTCCCGCCAAGGCCTTTCTCTTTCCTCTCACTGGCTGGAAGTGTTGAGTTCCACGTCAGAACCAGAATAGAGAACCTTTCCTTCTATAAGGGCTATAAACCTTGAGAACAGTCTTAAAGATAGGTATGTAGGCCACACCATTCACCACAAATGTACTGATACTCATCAGAGGATGGAAGAAGCACCAGAGAGTTTGAAGCATCTAGAGAAAAGGTAGAAAGAGAATGCCCTTTAACTGACCTCCTCGATGATAGTCAATCACAATGATGAGTGTTGATTCATCATTTTGGCTGGGTGGCAGAAATATCTATAAAACAGAAGCTGCCGTGTTGTTTACTTCCAGTCCTCGGGGCCCACAAGAAGGCAGCTATCATTTGGTATTACTAAAAACATGCCCCATGTTCAGCTCATACCCCCAAATGACCCATTGCTACTGTTTATGCTGGGCTAGCATGAAGCCCAGGGCCCTAGTGTCTAGGTCTGGTCAGTGAGGCCTAGAGCAGAGCCTAAAGAGCCTGAGAGCAGTGCCTTCCTTTCTTCAGAGTACTCATGAAAGGATGGCTGTCAGAAAAGGAAGTGAGGAGGGGCTCCAGAGACTTCAGACCACCCCAACTTCCCCAATGAGACCCTGGCACTTCCCCATAACCTCTCACTCAGCGGGGCCTGTCTATAGAGCAGAAAATGAAACAGAGCAGTCATCTAGAGGTAGTGTATCAGCAAGCCCAGGCACCACAGTAATAGCAACCATATCAGATGGGAAAGGAGTTCAAGTGAACTCAATAGTCACTTGAATATTCAAATATTCAATAGTCAAATAGGTTAGATTATACTTGATGCTGTTTCTGAGTTTTACAAATCTGGGTCACCAAATTGTTATTTTCAGAAAACAGAGGAAATGCTCTATCACATTGTGAAAGGGAAGATTTTACTGTCGTATCATACATCCTACATGGGAGCTTTCTGCAGAAGTTAGAGCTGAAGGAGGGAGACAGGCAGAAGGGCAGCTGGCAGGGCTGCCTGGGAGGAGCTCTGCCATGAGGTGGATCCTGTGCCATTTGAGAACAGGGAAGAAAGCAATGAAGTTGTGGGGAGGGAATCACTCAACTCACAGAACATACAGAAATCCAGCAAGGTTTCAAAATGCTTTACACCCTAGAGTCTCTTAAGTTAGGGAAACTCTCTGAGCTCATGGGGCCAAATGCTCTTGCCTGCTTGAAATATGAAAAATCAACAATGGATTCCTTGCAAAACCAGGAAAAGGGAACCTTCTGAGCCCCTTGGTTATTTTGAAATACGGACCATAAATTTCAGTCCTGAGCCCTTTGAAGGTAGGAGAAGGTGGTTTAGAAAACACAGACACAGACACATACACACACACCCCCCAAAATAAAGCAAAAAAAAAAAAAATACTGGTGTTTTCTTTCTCCCCACATCTGTAAAGTTGTTGGATTGATTTTACTGCCATCGTTATCCCTATTTGAAGGCAGGGGCCTGTCTTATTACCCAAAGAGGACATTTATTGATTTGATTATCTTTTTCCATTTTTACAGTGCATCTTTTTCACCCATATGGTCTTTCTGGAGGTGGTTCTCAATCTGGCTTGTTGAAGCATCAAATTACACCTGTCTTAGAGAGAGTAGAAACACAAATCTTTCTCTTCCTCATTTGCTTGTTGTAGTCAGTTAACTCAGACTGTGTATTCAGACTCTTGATTATCACTTAATTCATAGTTTCAGAAATCTCTGGAATGGGCACAAGTACAGGACTTAAAAGCCTGGAATCTCAGACAGAAATATATTTCTAGCTTTGATGGTTTATAACACATGGGACTTTTAGGCTGTCATTGATGCAGGGCTCAGCACAGAGTCAGTTGTAATCTGGCCAGGTTTTGTTGTTGAGGAAGAGTGGGAAGGGGGAGTCCTACATTTTCTCCTTGTCAGTAATATTGGAGAATTGGGGTGAGGGTGAAGCTGGGCAGGGAAAGGTCTGCATAGAAAAAAGGGTCTGGCGAGAAAAAATAATGCTACTAAGCCATGAGGGTAAAATGACCAAATTATGGTTGACAGAAACTTGGTCATAGTGTGTGGGGGGAGGGTAGGGGGTGAGGGCAGAGAGAAAGTTGGTCTAAGTCTGTGTTGGGGGGCAGTGCTTGGTGGGATGAACTCTGGGTTAGAAACAGGCATGTAGGGAAATAGTTGGTTTATGGTGTGGGTAGGATGAATGGGGCGGTGAAAGGGAAGGCATTTTGAATGCTAAGAGACCAGGAAATCAAAGCAAAGCAATACCCATAAACAGAGGTAAGGGCTCAGAGAGGTTTTAGTTGTATAGTCTTGGGTAAGAAATTTCCCCTTTTGAACCTCAGTTTTCCTTGACTGTAAAACAACGGACTTGAACTAGATATTTCAAAATGTGCTTCCAACTTAGACATTTTGTGATCGTTCTACAAATTACAAACATAATCATCATCATTTCAGCAAACTCACATGTATTTATACCTGCATATGTTTTTGGTCTTGCTTTCCTAGAAGATGACTAATCCAAGATCCTAATCAATTAAAGAAGCAATCTTCAGATGGGGATAGAGCCAGCTGAGAGAGTGTACTATGTATGGAGTGGGTTAAAACTCAGGACTCTGAGATTTTTACCTTGTGATCATTGCTGGGTAACTTCCTTTCTTTTCTATTTCTCATCTGGAAAATCAGGATATGAATCCCCATCTCTACCTCATTATGTTTCAAAGAGGGTTAATTAATCCATCATGTGCATTATGTGCTCAAGAATTTACTATTTTTCAGATATTTTCTAGTAAAACGTTGGAGATTATATGTCCATTTGTTTTGTACACATGGAGTGCTGTTTGGTACACATCATAAAATTGAAACTGTAGTTTACATTCTGAACTCAAAGAATTACACCATCCTCACTGATGTTTACAATAGGTCCCAATTTAGTTTCTTTGGCAAATTTTATGTAAGTATGGCTTTGATTCTCTCTCTCACCCCAGGTTTTTGTTAGGGAAGAAATGCAAGTGAACCCTCATTGAACTCTTTCTGTCCTTTAAATCCATTCTTTCCCACCTCAACTCATGTGGAATTGAATGTTACCTCTAGTTTGGAGTCTAGCAGAGAGTTTTTGGTGCATATCAGTGTCCCCTTCACTCCCTGACTTTTCGAGTAACATTTCCCAGAGGCAAATTAACTCTGCTAAGAGGATCTGCTTGCAGCTTCAACAGAGCCTTCATCAGGTATCTTTGGCCAAGGAGTTGACTGATCCTGATTTTGCGAGTCCTAGAGATCTTTTCACAAAACTCCTCTCGTGTTTCTGTCTCTGGTTTTCTTAAAAGTCGCAGACAGACTTTAGATTTAGGGGTTGGTTAACTTTTTGTAAAGGGCCATGTAGTAAATATTTTAGGCTTTGTAGATCATATGGTCTCTGTGTCAACTACTCAGCTCTGCCTTTGTAGGATGAAAGCAGCCATGGATAATACTTGAACTAATGGGAGTAGCTGTGTTCCAATAAAACTTTATGGGCACTGAAATTTGAATTTCACTTAATTTTCACATATCATTTAATATTATTTTTCTTTTTAACCATTTAAAAATTTAGAAATCATTCTTATCTCGTTGGGCCTCACAAAAACAGATGGTAGAGTGGATTTGGTTTATGGGCTGCAGTTTGTTGACCTCTGCTTTAGATAATCACTTCTGTACTTATAAATCTGCAAAGGTTTTATGTTTTCCCATCTCTTGGTATCTTAGTAGCTCTCTAGATTATCTAATTTAAAATTTTTTTCCCAGTAGGCCAAAGTTTGCACATCTTGTTAGCACAGAATGCCTGGCCTAGTGGCTTCTTGGCCCTGAGCCTTTTGCTAAACAGGAGAAAAACTAAATGTCTAGAAATGCTAGAAGAGGATACTATTTTGTTTTAATGATCTAGTAGATCACTCCTCCTTGCAATACCCAGAGGAGAAACTGAAAATATTTCAAGCATTTTCTAGACTTCTGTGTTGTAAATGTGTGTATAACTATGAACTACATATGAAAGACTTTTCTGGATGACACATATATTCCAGATGGCAAAAAGGAAGCACTTTGGGGACTCTCTGGTACCAAGTATCATGGAAAAATTGTGTGTCTCATAGAAAGTAGATCCCAGGAAGCCAGCTGAGTTGTGGATCTGCCATATATTACCTCATGATTCTGTCTTCGCACACTCACTGGCTTAATTCTGGGCCTCCCCATAACACGACTAGACCACAGGCTTACAGAAGAAATAATTTAGCTCTGTAACTCATTGCAGTTGGTGCCCACCCAAGTCTCTGTCAGTGCCCAATTCGGGAGCCATGCCAAGAATTTGCCATTGCTGCTTCGTAGTGGCCCTGTGCCTGCTTATTTATAGCCTGTGCATTTTATGAAACAGAGATTAATAAGAAGTTGCCATAGTACTTGCACCATTGTGTAAATATCTGCAATGCTTACATAACCTTTGTCACTTGCAAGATCTTTTGAGTCCATTGCCTTCTGCTACCATGCCTTACCAATTTCCTAGTCCCTTATTATTATTTTTAAATTTATTATATTTAACTTCTGTGATACATGTTCAGAATGTGCAGGTTTCTTATATAGGTATACACGTGCCATGGTGGTGTGCTGAAACCAACAACCCGTCATCTGCATTAGGTATTTATTCTAATGCTATCTCTCCCCTAGCCCAGTGTGTGATGTTCCCCTCCCTGTGTCCATGTGTTCTCATTGTTCAACTCCCACTTATGAGTGAGAACATGCAGTGTTTGGTTTTCTGTTCCTGTGTTTGTTTTCTGAGAATGATGGTTTCCAGCTTCATCTATGTCCCTGAAAAGGACATGAACTCATCCTTTTTGATGGCTGTATAGTATTCCATGGTGTATATGTGCCACATTTTCTTTATCCAGTCTATCATTGATGGGCATTTCGGTTGATTCCAAGTCTGTGCTATTGTGAATAGTGCTGCAATAAACATACGTATGCATGTATCTTTATAGAAGAATGATTTATAATCCTTTGGGTGCATACCCAGTAATGGGATTGCTGGGTCAAATGATATTTCAGGTTCTAGATCCTTAAGGAATCTCCACACTGTCTTTCATAATGGTTGAACTAATTTACACCCCCACCACCAATGTAAAAGCATTCCTATTTCTTCACATCCTCTCCAGCATCTGTTGTTTCCTGACTTCTTAATGATCACCATTCTAACTGGCATGACATGGTATCTCATTGTGGTTTTGATTTGCATTTCTCTAATGACCAGTGATAATGAGCTTTTTTTCATAGGTTTGCTGGCCGCATAAATGTCTTCTTTTGAGAAGTGCCTGTTCATATCCTTCACCCATTTTCTGATGTGGTTGTTTTTTTCTTGTAAATATGTTTAAGTTCCTTGTAGATTCTGGATATTAGCCCTTTGTCAGATGGATGGATTGCAAAAATTTCTCTCATTCTGTAGTTTGGTTGTTCACTCTGATGCTAGTTTCTTTTGCTATGTAGAAGCTCTTTAGTTTAATTAGATTTCATTTGTCATTTTTGGCTTTTGTTGCCATTACTTTTGGTATTTTAGTCATGAAGACTTTGCCCATTCACAATTGCTACAAAGAGAATAAAATACCTAGGAATACAACTTACAAGGGATGTGAAGGACCTCTTCGAGGAGAACTACAAACCACTGCTCAAGGCAATAAGAGAGGACACAAACAAATGGAAAAACATTCCATGCTCATGGATAGGAAGAATCAATATCGTGACAATTGCCATACTGCCCAAAGTAAATTATAGATTCAGTGCTATCCCCATTAAGCTACCATTGACTTTCTTCACAGAATTAGAAAATACTACTTTAAGTTTCATATGGAACCAAAAAGAGCCCATATACCCTAGACAATTCTAAGCAAAAAGAATAAAGCTGGAGGTATCAAGTTACCTGACTTCGAACTACACTACAAGGCTACAGTAACCCTTATCAATTTTGTATTGCCTGTCCATATTCTGCAGCCAGAAGCTTCTTCAGTCCTTTAAGGGAATTTCTGGGTGACTATCAAACTCTGGTAGTTCATTTTTGCAGTTGACTGCTATTGTGAGGATAAGTGTCAGACTCACTCTCTCTTCAGAGATAGAAATTATGTATTAATTATCTGGATTCTAGACCCACAGCAAGGAGCAAACTGCTCCTCAAAATAACTGAATTCTTCGAGAAGTCATCATTGTAAAACAGTATCTTCAGTTATAGTAGCCATGTGTGCATGGTTCTGGAAACTGTTTTTCAGATTTTCATCTTCGTTCCCTGTCTCTTCATAGCTAGGCAGCTGCTTTCAGCCTTGTACAGATGCTAGTGAGCTTTGTACCTACAAACCTGAGAAAATTGAACTGAGATTTGGAGGTGAATGACTCTTGATAAAGGGAACAAGGTTTAGAATTCTCAGTCCCTTTGCTCCCAGGCTGTGTTGTGACTACTTAGGCACTCCAGTGAAATCACTATTCCTCCTATCTAGACTAATGCCTGTCTCTGCAGAGCACCTCATGAGAACAGGCCTGGTAGTAATATCCTCATGCATTCAGTCAGTAAATATTTACGGAGTGCTTACTACATGTAGGATATTGGGCTGACATACTCAAGGTACAGGGCTTGCTTCCAGGAGGTTATAGTTTATTAATCATAAAAGTGGCATTTTTTTTTTTTTGAGACGGAGTCTTGCTCTGTCTGTCGCCCAGACTGGAGTGCAATGGCATGATCTCGGCTCACTGCAAGCTCCGCCTCCCAGGTTCATGCGATTCTCCTGCCTCACCCTCCCGAACAGCTGGGACTACAGGGGTGCACCACCACACCTAGCTATTTTTTCTTTTATATATATATATTTTTTTTCAGTAGAGACAGAGTTTCACCATATAGGCCAGGCTGGTCTCGAACTCTTGACTTCGTGATCCACCCACCTCAGCCTCCCAAAGTGCTGAGATTACAGGCGTGAAAATGTGACAATCTTTAAAGCTCTTCAGTGGATGAAAGGCCACCCTATCTACTGTCCATTTGAACTTTGCAACTATCTTGGTACAGAGTGAGAGGTTATTCTCTTGGTTTTCCATATGAGTAAACTGAGGCTTTGCCAGTTCATCAGCAGGTAATAAATAATGTATCTGGAATTTGAACCCAGGTCTTCTGGGGTCAAAGGCAGCATTCACTCTGTTCCATCACAGCAGCTCCTCAAATAAGCCAACATAGAAACCAAGTACTATGCCTAGGCAACAAGAAAGGCAGCAATGAAGAGCAACAGCAGAGTGAAATATGAGAGAAGGAAGTTAA
Source organism: Papio anubis (assembly GCF_008728515.1). NCBI lineage: Eukaryota > Metazoa > Chordata > Mammalia > Primates > Cercopithecidae > Papio > Papio anubis. Next base: position 84,150,326 of record NC_044996.1, on the reverse strand, counting down.
GAAAGATGTTAAGTACTGTGGGGAGTAACCGAGAAACCACCAAGTATCGCTAACATCACAGGGAGTTTGTCTTCCTAAGAAAACTCCAGGCACTTAAAACAGCTGGTAGTTCATCAGCAACTCTCTTCATTAGATGTATGAGGGACATGTGGGCCATAGTCCTTCTACCAACTTATATGCTTCAGGGGGAAGTTCTGATTCTGATGAGACCCAGCATGGTCGCTTTTAATTCACTGTTGTCACACAACTATAGAACAGGAAGCACAACTTAACACCTGTGCTCATGAGAATTTTGCTCCTTATGACCAAGCTAAAGAAAGAGCTTAGACAGGATGTGAGGATATAAATGTAGATTCATGGTTCCTTGGCTCTTTGGTTTGAGCCTTCTCAGCAGAGCATGCCACAGAGTGTTTTCCATGGGGCCAGTAGCAAGAGAAATCCATTTCCCTCCTCCTCGATGTCAGAAAATAGAGAATATTGTCTTTCAGGATAGAATTAAAAAGTTATAGAGGCAGCAACTTGTTTTCCTATATTAGGGTTTTAAAAATCTGTTTTTCCTTCCTCTCCTGCGTCACATCATTGTGTGGATGGACCTTGATTTCATTGTGGTATCTGGATGTGGGCCCTGAAGGCCATGGACTTCTAACAGTTCCTTAAGTTACAGAAGCACATTCCTATAGGTCACAAGCTCATTTACTTACAGGATGGTTGATTCAGTCACAGGTTATTTCATGAAAATACTTAAAAGATTTGCAGTGTTCAAAACTGCAGGATCTTTAAACACTAAAACTTGAAGGAAGGGAATTTGGAAATCAAAAAATCTGGTCAAACCGTTTCATGGAAAAGGAAAGTGAGGCTCAGAGAGAGGAAATTACCTTCCTGGGTTTCTATAGCATATAAATGGCAGAAGTGAGAGCCTCCCTGCCATTTCTAGTTTTCTGCCTGAGAGACCCTCCTGCTTCACAGCTAATTAGCAGAGTTACAGAGGTTATTACCTTGCAATTCTCAAGAATTATGTGAGGCAGTATAGTAAACATTTATGGCCCTTGGTTCCCAGAAGGAGCTTAGTCCCTGATAGTCCTCTCTGCCTTTGCTGCCATTGTGTGAGACCATCTTCTGTAACTGTATGTCTTCCCCCCTAGTAAGTTAATGAGTAATAAAGGTATTCCGTAGTGAGAGGACTCTGTAAGAGAATTCTTGGTGTAAGGATTGTTGCAAGGTTGTTTTGTGTGTATGTGCATGTATAAACTTTTTTAGGGAGTGTATTCATAGCTTTTACATGGATCTCAGAGGCTCTATAACAGAAGATTACAGAATACTGGTCTTGTCTTTGGTAAGGATTTTATAGACCCATAAGGGAGTATTCTGACTACAGTGATATCCAACATGGCTATTTAATGCCTGGCATTTTCCCCACATAACATACGTTTATTCAACAGTCAGTGCCTACTGTGTACATGAGACCTATACCAGGCACTGGGATAAGAGACATGAAATAACAGCTAAAACTGTTTATTGAGCAGTCAATATGCACTAGATGCTTTGTAGGCATTTTCTTATTCAATCTGTATACCCTCAATTTACAAATGAGGGAACCGAGACACAAAAGAGTTGAGTGATTTGCCCAAAGTCATACAAATAGTCAGTGGCTATGTGGTGAATAGTTACCAACATGAAAGAGTGAGATTACTGCTGTACTAAAAGTAGGCACATAATTCCCTGAGCAGATAGTATGAGAGAATGATTTATTTTACCTGGAAAGTTTAGGAAGGCTTCACAGAGGAGTTAAGGGTGGATCTGGATCTTGAGGGATGGATAAGAATTTGCCAGATACAAAAAGGTAGAGAACTTCAGGAGGAGGGAACAGGTTGAGCAAAGACAAGGTGATATGAAAGCAGGAGGCTTGTTTGGGGAGCATTATGGAATCTCGAAGTCATTGTGGGGAATCTCATCAGATGCAGCAAGCTGCTTGACAGGCCTTCAATTGGCTCTTGGTACCTTGCTCCCTCCCCATGCTGAGCTGTCCATAGCTGCCTTAGGCTGGTGTCTGGGATTTTCGGAAGGTTACTATCCAGGTAGTGTAACAAGATGCAGTGCAAGAGCACCAGATCGGGGCTCTGGCTCTGCTACTGACTTACCACCTGGCATTAAGCATGTCTAGTTCCCTCTTTGTACATTAAAATCTCCATTGGAGCAGTAACATGGTTGTATTAAATGATCTTGAAGATTTTAAAAATAAATATATAACAATATAAATCGTTAACAATAATTTTAGTAGTAAATCTCTAAAATTTTACAGATAATCCAGATTCATCCATTGGCCAATGGTTCACTTTGTATGCATAATTTTTTGGGAAACAGGCAGATCGAATTTCAATCCTTAGTTGTAAGACTTAATACATATGTGACCTCAAGCAAATTATATTGAATGCCTCTATAAGGATAATAATATCTCACAGAACTATTGTAAGAACTAAATGATGTGTAATAAAGCTCCTGGTACTCAGTAAGTTTTGGATCCTTTTCCTAGAGTGAGTCTTGGTCATAGGCACGCATATACTTGCAGAGGTCCCTGAGTAGGCAGAAAGAACAAATGAGAGATGGTATCTGTGGTATTCCCCAGGTAAAGGAGGCCTTGGGTTGGTGTAAGATTTCACTTCACTTTAGAGTTACTTAATTAGGGACCAGAAAGGCCATCAGCATCTGTATGAGAATATAACAAAGGTCAATTTCTTCCTCTTTACTTTTTACGCTGTGAGTAACATTCCCCAGCCAGCCCAGCCGGCACGTGTTCTTTGCCTCTCCTGACTTGCAGACTTTGGTCTTGAAGGTGTGAGAGCTCTCTGTGTATCTTTGCCCCCAACAGGATAAGTCTGACCTCCCCAGCAAATTCAACTCCTAAGCCACTGTCCAGGAGAAGAGCTAGCAAGGTCATAAATTATTCTCCATATTTTCCAGCCATTGGTTTCCCTTGTCCAGCCAGAGGTGTGTCTTAAAGTATGCTGAGGCCAGATTCAATAGAAACCTGAGCCAGCACCTGTGTAAATAATTTTTAAAACTCCCTTTCCTGAAGCTGGATGAATATTTTTTAAAACTAAGCTGGATTATCTTTTATCTAGCATGCCGTTTCCTACATTCCTAGTGCTATGGACCTCTTGGAGGAATGTAGTTTGGTTATAGTGGTATTGTCTTGCTTGTCTGTTGTTGGGGAGGAGGACATTTCTTTCAAAAACAAGGTAATACTTCGGTCTGGACTATGGCTATTTTGTTTAAAATGAAACTATGGCACTGTACTTGTACTCATTCTGCTTCCTATAGGTTAGCTTTACATCCCTCTGTCTTCACCCACTCTACAGTTCTGATCCTTTTAAAAAGCAGCCAACCAAAACCAGCAAGTACATACTGCTTATCTCTGACTTCTACCTGAATCAACTTCAGATCTTGTCCAAAGCTCCATCTGAAGAGAGGGGGATAGCACCCTGCCAAGAGCCCTCAGGGCCCATCAGTAAGTAGACATCCTGTCCTTGAGGTCTCTTAACTCTGCTCAGCTTCAGAATACAGAAGGGGTTGGTTCTTCATTTGTGCTGTTTATAACTAAAAGCCTCCTACTTCCCGCTTTTTTTGCATAGCTTCTTCTGCCATCCCACCTGTGTAGCCTCTTCAACTCCCCTAAAACTCCTCTGTAGCCCGTGTCACTTGGAAAGAGTTTTCTTTGTCTCTTTTGAAACTTGACAATGACTAGCCAGCAAGTTTAAGTTCAAATTATTGTTCCATGGGAACAGAGATAGATATAGGAAACAAAAATAGGGATATGGAGGTATGGAGTAATTTCCCACCTACCTAGTGAGCACTACTGAGATATTCAAGCGCTCTCTACTCAAGAATTCTATTGATATAAACGTAAAAAACTTGATCTTAGGTCTAATATCCATTAGTAGTGTGACCTTGGGAAAATGATACCACTCCCAAAGGCTTAGTTTTCTTAACTATAAAATAGGAATAATGATGACCACCCCCAGAGGATTCATAAGGATAACATGAGATAAGGCAACTTGAAATTTCCTAGCATGGCGATAGACTTTTGAAAATAAAATGAACCAAACACTGATAACAGTACTTCCTAGTGCACAAATGAGAAATCAGTCCCTCATCAAATTACAGCACATTTCCAATGCTCCGATTATGTCACTGTAGAAATGCTAATGTGGATTAAATAATTTGTCTGTTGCTATTTATATGGATAATTTGACAGTAATTATTTTTGGACATGGATAGTTTTGAAGCCTTACAGATGAGTCCATCGCCAAGTACCCAAAACTAAAGAAAGTTGGCTAGAGTGATGGCAAGGTGGCAGCACAGAGCTCCCTGGGTTCTGGGCCCTGTCCCCTAGCTAGGGAGAACTCCAGGCTATAAGCATTTGTATTCTCATAGTCCAATGGCAGGGAAAAGGGTTGAAGGTGAGTACTTTTCACTCATTTATTTTTTCAACAAGCATGTATGATGCCAGGCCTTGTATGCATCCACAGACAAATGTGAGCTAGCCCTGACCTCAAGGAGATTTCAGTTGCAGCTTTAGCACTGCAAAGAGTATCTACCTGCGGCAGATACAATGTGATGGGACATGGCAGAGAAAAAATCTATAAACAGAGCCTCCCCATCCCCAGGCATGGAAACAATCCTAACCCAGGCTGGCATAGTACAATGGGCCTGTCCCTATCAGCAGGTTTGGAAGCTTTAACAACAACAAAAAAAACAATAATAATGATGATGATAATCATAGTGCCTAATGTTACCAAACATTTTCCGTGTGTTAAGTACTATACTAAGTGCATACTTAATCCTCACAACAACTCTACAAGGTAGTAGATACTCTTACTACTACCCTGATTTTACAAATATGGAAACTGAGGCACAGAAGACTGAGAGAACAGGAATACACCTAATTCACCTCAGTTCAACAAACACCAAGCATCTGTTTTATGTCAGGCCTCGTGCTGGGTGCCAGGGAGAGAGAAATGAGTAAAGCATAGTTTCAGTCCAGTGGGAGCAAATGACAGCACACAGTGGACACGTATATTGCAGCCCTTCTGCTTTATGCTAAGAACTCATTATCAGTGATGAATCAAACACAGTCCTTCTCTCAAAGATCTTAAAGCTTAGTAGGAGATATCTGTGTGAAAACAAAAATTAAAGACTGCTGTGATAAGTGTCATAAGAGATAAGTGGAAAATGAGAGAGAGATCACTGTAGCAGTTGATTGGTTTAAATCAAAGCCCCCCAAAAAACAGTGTTATTGAGAATTATAGAACAACTAATGGATTTAAATCAAAGCCCAAACAGAACAGTGTTTGCTAATTTTATTTCAGGTTGGTTGATAGATTTTCATTTTTTATTCCATCCCGACAATGGAAGATTAGTGCTTGTTTCCCACCCAAGGATACCAGGATATTTCAGGGACTGTATTACAATATAGTTAAATTATTCCTTTATCTCAAAGCACACCCACACTTTCCCCTATCCTTTCCTTTACTCAGGCTATCTCTTCTGCCTCAGGTGCTTTTTCTCCACATTTCCATATTCTTAAGTCCTACCTTCCTTCAAGGCCTCACTCGAATGCCTCCTCCTCCATGAAGCATCCACCCCGGTACCCCATCGAAAGGTACATCCACCCCATCGAAAGGTACACCCCATCGAAAGGTACATCGAAAGGTACCTCCTGTACTCCCACATCACTTCATGGGTGTCTCTCTGTGGTTCTTACCACTTCCTGCTTTATCTTTCAGTATTGCACTTACAGTTCTCTTTCCTCCACTAGACAGAGCTCTTCAGACAAAGATTCACTTGGCTGAAACCATGATTTTACTTTAAACACATTGAAAACCTCTACCGGAATGCATTGTGTCTGGTGGGCTTCAACCTTAATTCTTAAGTATGTGAAAATACATTACCTATCTGGAGGTTTACACTTTCTGCTAATGACTTTATTTTTAAGTCCACCACCCTAACACAACAAATGCTTAAAACATGTCTTCATTTCCTTTAGGTCTGGCCCTCATACGTGCATATAATTTATAGAGTCACTGTTTTGCTCGGTTGTCCTCATGCCTCTATATTATTGGAGGTTTAGATTGTTTCCACACACTTAGGTTGTATTCATGCACATTTTTTTTTCTTTTTAAATTTCCCTAGCATCCATTCCCACCATTGGAAATTCAGGGTCAAAACAGGGGTTGGGAATTGGAGCATGTGTATCACAGATAACCGATCATGTGTTATGACTTAAGAATTTATGAAAGGGCTCTCTACCTGAAGATATCTTGCTACTGATGCTGTCTCACAGTGTCTGAAACTCCCATCATATGTGGAAGTGTTTTGGAAGATTTTGCCTCCTGGGGCACATTCAGCCATAATCAGGAAATAGTATTGAGCATTAGACTGTCAGTATGTCCATTAGCAAGACTGTGGAAGAATGGAATCACCAATATTATATTTTATAGGGGATACAGAATTCAAGAGAAGTTCTGAAGAGAAAATGCTTATCTAGAATAGGAAGGCTTAGATACAGCATGAAAGCTGCAGGCTTTGAGGAGCCAGAGGTCAAATGAAAGCACTGAGTATTTGTTTATATGAAAGAACAGAAAGGGAAAAGAGAAGCAGAGGAAGGGATAGTAGAGAGAAATGAATAAGTTTTATCCATTTAACTTGGAATTGTGTTTGGCTATGGGCACAACAGAAGCAGTGAGATCACTTTATTTTATTTTATTCTTCATAGACAGCGTCTTGCTATGTTGCCCAGGCTGGAGTGTGCAGCTCTTCACAGGTGTGATCATAGTGTACTACACCCTCGAACTCCTGAACTCAAGCAATCCTCCAACCTCAGCCTCCTGAGTAGCTGGGACTACAAGTGCACACCACCACACCCAATGAGATCACTTAAAAACTAGGGAGAGATGTGTGAGTTCTGGGCAACCAGTAGTTAGAAAACCAGGAGGGGTTTGGAAATCAGAAAACCAGCAGAGGCAGGAAAACTCAGAGCAGCATGGCAGATTTAGTATATACAAGTAGGTTCACACCAGTCATCAGACAGAATTGTAACTGCTGATGTGGAGTAAAGGCTAGCTTTGTCTGCTGTGTGATACCCAAACCTTTAAGAATAGTAGGTGTATACGGGGAATTGGAGGGAGATAGGTGGCTGTATTTACTAATTGGTTGATTTCACTGAGATGGTTTGGGTATTGTGGCTTCCAGATGCTCATATTTTCTTTTTTGGGTAGAGACTCCAACATCATTACAGAACTATAAATTACATATGGAAAAGAAAGGCCTCCTATGTTAGAATAGAAAATAGAATGCTGTGGGGTTGAGGGACAGAGGGTCTGTCTAGGAAGTCAGATAGCATTTTCCCGTTCTGTCCCTCAGAGTTCCTTGTCCCCATTGAGACTCAATTTCTCTTACTTTGGTTTCTCGTGTTACCACCCACTGTTCTTTTCCATCTCAACCCTGAGTATAAGTACAGATCACATTCCTTGGGTTCTTAGAACATAATAGAAATGAACTCTCATTCATCAAAATGCCCATTAGTAAATACTGAGGGAGAACAAACTAGAAATCCAGTATAGAAAATAAAAATAGGATTATATTCCTTGCAATCTCAGAAAAAACAATGAAGAGCTTTCTTCGGGCATTAGACACCTTCCCATAAGGTGGCTGACTCTCTTTTAGTCATGTCAACTTGGCCAAATCTTCACTTGGTAGCACTTCTTTCTTGTTCATTAACCCATCTGCTATGCTCCTATGGGGTCCTAGAGAAATGCCACTCATGTACACGCATATCCAATAACACAAAGATCACTCTCGACTGGCAAGCCCTTTTATGATGCTGTGAGCATTTGATACCCTTGTTGCTAGTAATATCAGTGAGTGACCTGACCCATTTTTGGAACAGAATATGATCAGTATATTGCCTCAAGGAGGCCCTCACTGTTCTAAAAAATATAATTCCAGAGTTTGCTGACTCACACCGTGGAATATGTGCAAAAATGAATCCTGCAGATAAGCCTTTCTCTGACTAGTTTCAGAATTTTTTTCTGGGTAATTTTAAAATTATTTTTTTATTTTTGTGGGTACAAAGTAGGTGTATATATGTATGAGGTACCTGAGGCATTTTGATACAAGCATACAGTGTGTAATAATCACCAGCGTCAATGGGGTATCCCTTACCACAAGTATTTATCCTTTCTTTGTGATACAAACAATCCAATTATATTCTTTTAGTTATTTTAAGATGGACAATGTTATTGTTGACTGCAGTCACCTTGTTGAGCTATCAAATACTAGATCTCATTCATTCTAACTATATTTTTGTACCCAGTAGCCATCCCACTTCCTCCCCTCCCACTACCCTTTCCAGCCTCTGATAACCATCATTCCACTCTCTATGTCTATGAGCTCAATTGTTTTAAGTTTTAGCTCCCACAAATATGTGAGAAAATGCCAAGTTTGTCTTTCTGTGCCTGGCTTATTTCACGTAATATAATGTCTTCTAGTTCCATCCATGTTATTGCAAATGACAGGATCTCTTTCTTTTTTATGGCTGAATAGTACTTTATTGTACGTATGTACCACATTTTTTTCATCCATTTGCCTGTTGATGGACAAGAGTTGCTTCCAAATATTGGCTATTGTGAATAGTGCTGCAATAAATGTGGGAATGCAGATATCTCTTCAATATGCTGATTTTCTTTCTTTAGGGTGTATACCCAGCAGTGGGATTGCTGGGTCATATGATAGCTCTATTTTTAGTATTTTGTGGAACCTCAAATCTATTCTCCATAATGGTTTTACTGACTTACATATCCACCAACAGTGTATGAGGATACTCTTTTCTCCACATCCTCACCAGCATTCATTACTTCCTGTTCTTTGGATGAAAGCCATTTTAACTGTGGTGAAATGAGATCTCATTGTTGTTTCGATGTGCACTTCTCTGATGATCAGTGAGGTTGAGGACCTTGTCATATATCTGTTTGTCATTTGTATGTTTTATTTTGAGAGATATCTACCCAGATCTTTTGCCCATTTTTTAATCAGATTGTTAGATTTTTTTTTCCTATAGAGTTACTTGAGCTCCTTATATACCCTAGTTATTAATACTTGGTCAGATGGGTAGTTTGCAAATAGTTTCTCTCATTCTGTGCATTGTCTCTTCACTTTGTTGATTGAATCCTTTGCTGTGCAGAAGCTTTTTAACTTGATGTGACCTCATTTGTCCATTTTTAGTTGCCTGTGCTGGTATGGTATTATCCAAGAAATTTTTGGCCAGATTAATGTTTTGGAGAGTTTCCCCAATGTTTTCTTGAAGTCGTTTCATGGATTGATGTCTTAGATTTAAGTCTTTAATATGTTTTGATTTTATTTTTGTATTTGCTGAGAGATAGGGCTCTAGTTTCCTTCTGCATACGGATATCCAGTTTTTCCAGCACCATCTTTTGAAGAGACTATCCATTCTTTAATATACATTCTTGGTACCTTTGTTGAAAATAAGTTCACTGTAGATGTATGGACTTGTTTCTGGGTTCTCTGTTCTGTTTCATTCGTCTATGTGTTGCTTTCATATGAATACCATGTTGTTTTGGTTACAATAGCTCTGTAGTATAATTTGAAGTCAGATAATGTGATTCTTCCAGTTTTGCTTGGTTCTTTTTCCTCAAGATAGCTTTGCCTATCCTGGGTCTCTTGTGGTTCTATATACATTTTAGGATTATTTTTTCTATTTATGTGAAGAATGTCATTGATATTTTGATATAAATTGCATTGAATCTGTAGATAGCTTCAGGTAGCGTGGACATTTTAACAATATCAATTCTTGAAATTCACGAGCATGGAATATCATTCTATTATTTGGATGTCTTCTTCAATTTCTTATATATGTATTTTATATATATTAGTTTTCATTGTAGAGATATTTCATTTATTTAACTAAATTTATTGCTAGGTATTTTATTTTATTTTTACCTATTGTCAATGGGATTGTTGTCTTGATTTCTTTTTTAGATTGTTCACTGTTGGCATACAGAAAAGCTACTGATTTTTATATGTTGATTTTGTATCCTGCAACTTTACTGAATTTGTTTATCAGTTCTAATAGGCTTTTGGTGCAGTCTTTAGGTTTTTCCAAATATAAGATCATATCATCTGCAAACAAGAATAATTTGACTTCTTTCTTTTCAATTTGGATGCCCTTCATTTCTTTCTCTTGTCTGATTGCTCTAGCTAGGACTTCCAGTACTCTGTTGAATAACAGTGGGGAAAGTTAACATCCTTGTTTTGTTTCAGATCTTATAGCCAATGACTTCAGTTTTTCCAAATTTAGTATGATACTAGCTATGGGTCTGTCATATATGGCTTTGTTATGCTGAAGTATGCTCCCTAGTTTTTTGAAAGTTTTTGTCTTTTAAGGAAGATAAAAATTGAATGTTATCAAATGCTTTTCATGCAACAATTGAAATGATCAAGTGCTTTTTGTCCTTCATTCTGTTGATATGATATATCACATTGATTGACTTAGATGTATTTTGAGCCCTCCTTGCAGCCCTTGGTAAATCCCACTTAGTCATGGTGAATGAACTTTTTAATGTGTTGTTGAATTCAGTTTGCTAGTATTTTGTTGAGGATTTTTGCATCAATGTTTATCAGGGATATTGGCCTATAGTTTTCCTTTTTGTGTGTGTATATTTTGGATTTTGTTATCAGGTTAATACTGGCCTTGTAGAATGAGTTTGGAATGATTCTCTCCTCTATTTTTTGAAATACTTTGAATAGGATTGATGTTACTTTTTCTTAAAATGTTTGGTAAAATTCTGCACTGAAGCCACTGGGTCCTGGACTTTTTACTGCTGAGAAGACTTTTTGTTACAGCTTCAATCTTATTATTTGTTATTGGTCTGTTCAAGTTTTAGATTTTTTTCGTGGTTCAATCTTCACAAGTTGTCTGTTTCTCGAAATTTATCAACTTATTCTAGGTTTTCCAATGTATTGTCATATAGTTGCTCATAGTAGCCTCTAATGATCCCTTGAATTTTTGCAGTAACCATTGTAATATTTCCTTTTTTTAAATCTCTGATTTTATTTGAGCATTCTCTTTTTTTCTTAGTCTAGCTAAATATTTGTCAATGTTGTTTGTTCATCCACAAAACCAACTTTTCGTTTCACTGATCTTTTTTGTATTTTTTCCTTTTAATTTTATTTATTTCTACTCTGATCTTTATCATTTCATTTATTCCAGTTATTTGAGTTTGGTTTGCTCTTGCTTTTCTAGTTCTTTAATATGCATTGTTAGGTTATTTATTTAAACTTTTTGATGTAGGTGCATATTGCTATAAACTTTCGTTATAATACTGCTTTTGCTGTATCCCATAGGTTTTAGTATGCTGTTTAGTATGTTTTCAATTTGGTACATTTCAATAAATTTTTAAATTTTCTAGTTTATTTATTGACATAGTCATTCCAGAGTATACTGTTTAATTTCCATGTGGTTGGTATAGTTTCCAAAATTCCTCGTGTTTTTGATTTCTAGTTTTATTCTATTGTGGTCAGAGAATAAGCTTGATATGATTGCAATTTTTAATACTTTTTTAAAAACTTGTTTTGTGGCCTAAGATATGATCTGTCATTGAGAATGATCCATATGCTGAGGAAAGAATGTATATTCTGCAGCCATTGGATAAAATGGTCTTTAAATATCTATTATGTCCATTTAAGACATAATGCAGATTAAGGCCAATGTTTCATTGTTCATTTTTCTGTCTGGATAATCTTTTCAATGCTGAAAGTGGGGTGTTAAAATCTCCAAATGTTATTGTATTGGGATCTTTCTCTTCTTTCAACTCTGATAATATTTGCTTTAGATATCTGGGTGCTCCAGTGTTGGATGCATATATACTTAAAATTGTTGTATCCTCCTGATGAATTGACCCTTTTATCATTATATAATGACCTTCTTTTTCTCTTTGTGTAGTGTTGGTCTTGAAATCTATTTTGTCTGATATTAGTATAGCTGCTAATTTTTTTGGTTTCCATTTGCATGAAATATCTTTTTCATTCCTTTATTTTCAATCAATGTGTTTCTTTATATTTAATAGGTGAAATATGTTTCTTGTAAATAAAAATTATTATTTTAACATATTTTTAAAATAATACTTTTTTAATAATAACAGTTATTGTTATTTTTAAAATTTTCATTAGTTTTGGGAGCCCAGGTGGATTTTGATTACATGAGTGAGTTCTTTAGTAGTGGATTTTGAGATTTTAGTGGAGCAGTCACCTGAGAAGTGTACATTACCCAACATGTAGTTGTATGTATATTATATATACAGTATATATATAAAGCATATATACACACTATATATAGTATATATGTATATATAGTATAAATATATATAGTATATATGCTTTATATATAGTGTATATATGCTTTATAATTGTATATATATGCTTTATATATGTTGTGTATATCTAGTATATATTGTATATATAGTATATATAATATATAATGCTTTATGTATTGAATTTATATATTGTATAATATATAAAGCATATATAGTATATATACTATATATAAAGCATATATATTGTATATATATTATATATGTTGTGTATATATATTATATATATAATTAAATTCTGGGATACATGTGCAGAACTTGCAGTTTTCTTACATAGGTATACATGTGCCATGGTGGTTTGCTGCACCCATCAACCTGCCATATACATTAGGTATTTCTCCTAATGCTATCCCTCCCCTAGCCCCACCCTACTCCCTGACGGGCCCCAGTGTGTGATGTCCCCCTCCCTGTGTCCATGTGATCTCATTGTTCAACTGCCACTTATGAGTGAGAACATGCGGTGTTTGGTTTTCTGTTCTTGTGTTAGTTCGCTGAGAATGATGGTTTCCAGCTTCATCCATGTCCCTGCAAAGGACATGAACTCATCCTTTTTTACGGCTACATAGTATTCCATGGTATATAGGTGCCACATTTTCTATATCCAGTCTATCACTGATGGGCATTTCCGTTGGTTCCAAGTCCATGCTATTGTGAATAGTGCTGCAATAAACATATGTGTGCATTTGTCTTTATAGAAGAATGGTTTATAATCCTTTGGGTATATACCCAGTAATGGGATTCCTGAGTCAAATGGTATTTCTGGTTCTAGATCCTTAAGGAATTGCCACACTGTCTTCCACAATGGTTGAACTAATTTATGCTCCCACCAACAATGTAAAAACTTTCCTATTTCTTCAAATCCTCACTAGCATCTGTTATTTCCTGACTTTTTAATGATCACCATTCTAACTGGCATGAGATGGTATGTCATTGTGGTTTTGCTTTGCATTTCTCTAATGACCAGTGATGATGAGCTTTTTTTCATGTGTGTTGGCAGCATAAATGTCTTCTTTTGAGAAGTGTCTGTTCATATTCTTCACCCACTTTTGGATGGGGTTGTTTGGGTTTTTTTTCTTGTAAATTTGTTTAAGTTCCTTGTAGATTCTGGATATTACCCCTTTGTCAGATGGATAGATTGCAAAAATTTTCTCCCATTCTGTAGGTTGCCTGTTCATTCTGCTGATAGTTTCTTCTGCTGTGCAGAAGCTTTTTAGTTTAATTAGATCCCATTTGTCAGTTTTGGCTTTTGTTGCCATTGCTTTTGGTGTTTTAGTCATGAAGTCTTTGCCCATGCCCATGTCCTGAATGGTATTGCCTTGGTTTTCTTCTATGGTTTTTATGGTTTTAGGTCTTGCATTTAAGTCTTTAATCCATCTTGAGTTAATTTCTGTATAACATGTAAGGAAGGGGTCCAGTTTCAGTTCTCTGCGTGAGGTTAGCCAATTTTCCCAACACCATTTATTAAATAGGGAATCCTTTCCCCATTGCTTGTTTTTGTCAAGTTTGTCAAAGATCAGGTGGTTGTAGATGCGTGGTGTTATTTCTGAGGCCTCTCCTGTGTTCCACTTGTCTATATATCTGTTTTGGTACCAGTACCATGTGGTTTTGGGTAATGTAGCCTTGTAGTATGGTTTGAAGTCAGGTAGCGTGATGCCTTCGGCTTTGGTCTTTTTGTTTAGGATTGTCTTGACTATATGAGCTCTTTTTTGGTTCCATATGAAATTTGAAAAGTAAACAGTACAATAAGATGTAAATAGAAACAACAAAATGATAACAAGCAGAGAGATGAATTAGAAAAAAATAGTTTTTTCTAATTCTGTGAAGAAAGTCAATGATAGCTTATTGGGGATAGCATTGAATCTATAAGTTGCTTTGGGCAGTGTGGCCATTTTCATGATAATGATTCTTCCTATTCATGAGTATGGAATGTTTTTCCATTTGTTTGTGTCCTCTCTTATTTCCTTGAGCAATGGTTTGTAGTTCTCCTTAAAGAGGTATTTCACATCCTTGTGAATTGTATTCCTAGGTATTTTATTCTCTTTGTAGCAATTGTGAATGGCAATTCATTCATGATTTGATTCTCTGTCTGTTATTGCTGTATAGGAATGCTTGTGATTTTTGCAAATTGATTTTGTATACTGAGATTTTGATAAAGTTGCTTATCAGCTTTAAGGATATTTTTGGGTGAAGTGATGGGGTTTTCTAAATATATGGTCATGTCATCTGCAAACGGAGACAATTTGACTTCCTCTCTTCCTATTTGAATACCTTTATTTCTTTCTCTTGCTTGATTGCCCTCACTGTAACTTCCAATACTATGTTGAATAGGATTGGTGAAAGAGAGCATCCTTGTCTTGCACTGGTTTTCTTTTTTTTTTTTTTTTTTTTTTTTTTTTTTTTTTTTTTTTTTTTTTTTCTTTTTTTTTTTTTATTTATTTATTTATTTATTTATTTATTTATTATTATTATACTGTAAGTTGTAGGGTACATGTGCATAACGTGCAGGTTTGTTACATATGTATACTTGTGCCTTGTTGGTGTGCTGCACCCATCAACTCGTCATTTACATCAGGTATAACTCCCAATGCAATCCCTCCCCCCTCCCCCCTCCCCATGATAGGCCCCGGTGTGTGATGTTCCCCTTCCCGAGTCCAAGTGATCTCATTGTTCAGTTCCCACCTATGAGTGAGAACATGCGGTGTTTGGTTTTCTGTTCTTGTGATAGTTTGCTAAGAATGATGGATTCCAGCCATCCCATTACTGGGTATATACCCAAAGGATTATAAATTATGCGGCTCTAAAGACACATGCACACGTATGTTTATTGCAGCACTATTCACAATAGCAAAGACTTGGAATCAACCCAAATGTCCATCAGTGACAGATTGGATTAAGAAAATGTGGCACATATACACCATGGAATACTATGCAGCCATCAAAAAGGATGAGTTTGTGTCCTTTGTAGGGACATGGATGCAGCTGGAATCCATCATTCTTAGCACTGGTTTTCAAAGGGAATGCTTCAGCTTTTGCCCATTCAGTATGACCAATATGTAGTCTTTTATTCCTCACCTTCTCTCAACCCCTACCCCAACGGAGTCCTCAAGTCCTTTACATCACTGTGTGTTATTGCATCCTCATAGCTTAGCTCCCACTTATAAATGAGAAAATGCAGTATTTGGTTTTCTATTCTTTGCTTACTTAATTAGAATAATGGCCTCCAGCTCCATCCAGGTGTCTTGTTTTTCATTCATTCAGCCAGTCTACATGTTTTGCTTGGAGAGTTTCGTCCATTTAGATTCAGTGTTATGACTGATAACTAAGGACTTACTCCTGCCATTTGGTTGTTTTCTGGTTGTTCTGTGGTCTTCTCTTCCTTTTTTCCTTCCTTCCTGTCTGCCTTTTAGTGAAAGTGATTTTCTCTGGTGGTGTATTTTATTTTATTTTCTTCCTTTTTATTTTTTTTTTTTGTGTGTGTGTGTGTATTTGTTGTACGTTATTGATTTGAGGTTACCGTGAGGCTTGCGCATAATATTTTCTAACTCATTATTTTAAACTGATGACAACTTAACACTCTATTGTGTAAAAAATCATGGAAAGAGAAAACTAATAAAAACTGTACATTTTAACTTTATCGCTCTGCTTGTTATCACTTTGTTGTTTCTATTTACATCTTACTGTACTGTTTATGTCTTGAAAAGTAGTTTCAGTTATTATTTTTTATTGGTCCATCTCATAGTCTTTCTACTCAAGATATGAGTAGTTCACATACCACAATTACAGTGTTACAATATTCTGTGTTTTTCTCTGTACTTTTAATTACCAGTGAGTTTTGTATTTTCAGATAATTTGTTATTGCTCACTAACATTCTATTCTTTCAGATTAAAGAGGTCCCTTTAGCATTACTTATAGGAAAAGTCTGGTGTTAATGAATTCCTTCAGCTTTTGTTTGTCTGTGAAAGTCTTTATTTTTCCTTCATGTTTCATAGGTATTTTCACTGGATATTCTATTCTATTCTAAGGTAAAAGGTTTTTTTGTTTGTTTGTTTGTTTGTTTTCTTCAGCCCTTTAGGTATGTCATGCCACTCTCTCCTGACCTATAAGGCTACCACTGAAAAGTCTGCTGCCAGACATATATGAGCTCCATTTTATGTTACTTGTTTCTTTTCTCTTGTTACTTTTAGGATCCTTTCTTTATCCTTGGACCTTTGGGAGTTTGATTATTAAATGCCTTGAGGTGGTCTTTTTTGGATTAAATCTTCTTGGTGTTCTGTAACTTTCTTGTACTTGGATGTTAATATCTTTCTCTAGGTTTGGGAAGTTCTCTGTTATTATCCCTTTGAATAAACTTTCTACCAAGATGTCTCTCTCTCTCTCTCTCTCTCTCTCTCTCTCTCTCTCTCTCATTCTTAAGGCCAATAACTCTTAGATTTGCCCTTTTGAGGCTATTTTCTAGATCTCGTAGGTGTGCTTCATTGTTTGTTATTCTTTTTTGTCTCTTCTGACTACATTTTCAAATAGCCTGTTTTAAAACTCACTAATTCTTTCTTCTGCCTGATCAATTATGTTGTTAAGAGACTCTGAGGCATTCTTCAGTGTGTCAGTTGCATTTTTCAGCACCAGAATGTCTGCTTTTTTTTTTTTATTATTTCCATCTCTTTGTTAAATATATCTGACAGAATTTTGAATTCTTTCTCAGTGTTATCTTTAATTTCCTTGAATTTCCTCAACACATCTATTTTGAATTATCTGTCTGAAAGGTCACATATCTCTATTTTTCCGGGATGGTTATCTGGTGCTTTATTTAGTTCATTTTGTGAGGTCATGTTTTCCTGGATGGTGTTAATGCCAGATGTTTTTCAGTGTCTGAGCATTCAAAAGTTAGGTGTTTATTGTAGTCTTCACAGTCTGGGCTTGTTCATACCTGCCCTTCTTGGGAGACTTTCCAAGTATTCCAAGGGATTTGGATTCTGTGATCTTAGTCTTCGGTCACTACAGCCATATCTGTTTTATGGAGCATCCCATGCTCAGTAATGCTGTGGCTCTTTCAGACTCATAGAGTTACTGCCTGCATGCTCTTGGGTAAGAGCCAGGAAAATTCCCTGGATTACCAAGCAGAGACTCTTGTTCTCTTCCCTTACTTCCCCCCAAACAGAGTATCTCTCGCATTCTCTTTTTCTCTCTTTCTCTCTCTCTCTCTCTCTCGCTCATTCTCTGCCGACCTGCCTGGATCTGGGGTAGGGATGACATAATCACATTTGTAGTCACCACCAATGGGACTGTGCTAGGTCAGACCCAAAGCCAGCACAGCACTGAGTCTCGCCCAAAGCCCACAGAGACCACTCCCTGGGTACTGTCCGTGCTTGCTCGAGGCCCAAGGGCTATACAAGCTGGTGAGGCCAGCCTGTCTTATGTCCTTCCCTTCAGGGTGATGAGTTCTTCAAGCAGGTCAAGGGATGGTGTCCAGGAGCCAAGGCCTCGAGCTGTGACTGAGCTGGCACCCAATCCATAAGACAACGATTTTTTCCACACTTTCCTTCCTTTTTCTCAAGCAAAGGAGTCTCTCCCTGTGGCCACCACCACCCCCATGTTCATGGCAAGTATTGTCTGGCTACCACCAATCTTCACTCAAGGCCCAAGCGTTCTTTAGTCAACTTAAGGTGAATGCTACCAGGGCTGGGTCTCTACCTTCAGGGAAGTGGGCTCCTCTCTGGCCCAGGGCAGGTCCAGAAATACCATCCAAGAGCCAAGGCCTGAAATCAGGTTCCCCAAGAGCCCATTTGGTGCTCTACCCCCACTGTGGCAGAACCAGTACCCAAGCTGCAAGACAAAGTCCTCTTTACTCTTCCTTCTCCTTTACAGAGACTCTCCCTATAGCCACCACAGCTAGGAATATGCTGGGTCACTCTTGAAGCAAGAACAGCTCTGAGTCTCACTCAAAACTTCTGGCAAGTGCTGCCTGGCTACCACACTGATTATTCAGGGCCCAAGGGCTCTTTAGTCAGCAGGAGTTGCATCCTGCCAGTACTGGTTCCTTCCCTTCAAGGCAGCCGATTACCTTCTGGCCCAGTGTGTATCTAGAAATATCATTTGGGAGCTAGGGCCTGGCATGGTGACCTCAAGACTCTGCCTGGTGCCCTTTTCTACTGTGGCTGATGTAGTGTCCAAATTGTAAGACAAAGTCCTCTGTACTCTCCCCTCTCCCATCTTTAAGCAGAAGGAAAGAGTCCACCCTGGAGTTGGGACATGCATTGCCTGAGATTGGAGGAGGGGTGGCACAAGCACTCTCTTGGTCACCTCAGCTGGTGTTTCACTAGGCCACATGTTCCCCAAGTCCACTGGCTCTGAGCCCAGCACAACACCAGGAGTTGACCAAGAATTGCAATTCTTGTGGTTTAGACTGCCTTTCAAGTTTATTTGGGACTGCAGACCACTTTAGCCCACAGTGACAGGGCTTGCCAGAATTTAGTTTCTGACTGCTGAGATGGGCAATTTGCCTCTGATTAGGATGGATCTAAGTGCTCCTTCTGTGGCTGAGTTCTGCTCCATGTTGCTTTCTGCTGTGACAGGGCAACATTGAGTGCCAATGCAAGTCCCACAATCACTGTAATCTTCCTCTCCCAAGCCTACTCTGAACACCATGTGGTTGCTGCTGGGAGATTGGGGAGGGATGTTGTAGGCAATTCAAGAATGTCTTTCCTACCCTTTTCAGTGCTTCTTTCCTTAGTATGATGTTAAAACCAGTTACTGTGATTGCTCATCTGATTTTTGGTTCTTAGGAAGGTGCTTTTTGTGTGGATCACTGTTCAATTTGTTGTGCCTGCAGGCAGGGGTGGGGGACAATTGCTAGAGGCTTCTCTTTAGCCATCTTGCTCCACCTCTTCCCTAGTATTAGAAATTTCAAAGCAGTTAGGATGAGGGTAGAAGGAAAGGGTGCTTGGAATCAGAAAATCCATGTCTTAGCTTTGAGCCTTAGGAAATTCATTTGACCCTTGTAAGCCTCTGTTGCTTCATCTGTAAAAGAGAAATAATATAGTGACTGAAAATATCAAAGGGGATAATGCTGTTGAAAGCACTATAGAAAATGATGAAATATCACATGAGTATTATTTTCTAGTTTCTAGGAGTCTCCTTACCATTGTACAGGACAACCATGTCTATTTTTAAATAAATTATTATTTGCCTCTGAGCACCCCTGCAAAGAGTTGCCTATAGGAGAAACAGCTTTACTTGCAAATCACTCCACTGTTTTCTTTGTGCACAGTTTATTAATACATAAGGCACATGTCCTCCAGTCTGTAGTAACATTGGAATGATTACCTCTTTGGAGTACCTACCAGAGCTTCTCAAAGTGAATTTTGTATATCACCACCAAAACTAGTCTGTTGCAGAGATAACCTCCAAATTCAATGACAATATTTCCAATCACTTTTGCATGATACAGAAATAGACAAATATATAATTTTGGTTATACAGATAATTATTGTCTCCCAACAAGTGATTAGTAGTCAGAAAATGGCCAAGAAATACCATGGGGTGTGCCTTCCCATAACAACTTATCTTTGGGTTTTAGTTGCAAGGTTACTAAAAGCCTGTGCAGGGTTCATGGCAAAAGTAAAACTTGCTCCAAGAGCAAGCCTTTGTTTCATTGTCTAATGTTCTTAATCCCCAGCAGACATGATTTGGATCTGGCATTTGGCAACAGGACAGTTTCCAAAGTTGCTGTATGCAACTTGAGGAAGAGAGGTGATATTATTGGAATGAATTTATTTGTTGTAAGTTATAAATACATGGGCTTTTCCAATCCCATCACCCTTAAAACTTTTTCTGCAGTAAGGGTGTCTCCCTTGTCTTTAATATGCTTGCTTTGAGTTCATGGATGAACATTCTTGCTTGGCTGACATGTGGACTCTCTGAAATTGTTCTAAGGTCTTTTTCTTTGTTTTTTTCTTGATTCCCAAACTGCCAAGGGTAGTACTGGTAGTGGTGGGCAGACAAGGAGGTGATAGCAAGCTGAACTTTGTCCTCTGGCTTCCCTTGACCCATTGCATTCATCATCTAAGGGACTCCAAGTCAGCATTCCGCAGAATGGCCTTACCAAACTCACTGAGACTGAAAGAGAACCAGGATTCCAAACAGCCAATATGAAAGGAAAGAGAGAGAGACTTAGGGTTTGCAGAATGGGATACTCTGTTGATTATTTTTATTCCATACAGATACTAATATTCTTTAGGAAAACATTAAAATCACATGATCTTCCAGGACCTGGGCTGCTTCTTTAAGAAGCATGTTACAGAGAGCTCTCTTGGCTAACAACATATTGAAAGATAAATTAATCAATCATTCATTCAAATAAGGTATATTCAGAATTGAGGTATATTGTAGCCAGACAGTGAGACTATAAAAAAGAATGCATCTTACCCTTGTCTCTTGCACAATCTAATGAGGGAGATAACCACTCTTCCAATTTATAGTGACCTATAACATTTCATACGCTGCTGAATATCTTTACATGATAATGACACAATAGAAAGATTGCAAAATAGACAGAGGCTGGGGGAAGAAGGATTGAGTGTGAATATAGCCTCTCATAAATCGAGGGGGAATGGTCTGCATCTCCTGATCATGCAGAGGTAATAAATACAGAAATGATTTCAAACTAACAAACCAAATGTGCAGAAAATACTGAGAATATAGTGGGCAGGATACCTGAGTTTTAGTTCTATCTCTGTTATTGACTCATTGTGTAATCTGGGTCAGGTCTGTTCTGCTCTCTGGATCTCACCCTTTCCTATCTGTAAAATGAGATTATTGAATTAGACGATATCTATAGAGGTTCTCGCCTATTCTGACATTCAAGGAGTTTTTCTTTAAGTAATAATATATGTGATCTGTATAGTGCTTTACACTTGACATGATATTTTTGCATCTATTATCTCATGTGAGAAAATCACTGGACTGCTGGACTGGGAATGAGGACACCTGGATTCTTGTCCCTATTTTGACACTGATTCATGGTGTGACCTTTAAGCAAATTCTCTGAGTTTCAGTTTCTCAATCTGTAAAATAGGGAGGTATGAGGATTGGACTAAATCAGTAGGTCTCTAAAATGTTCCACAAAGCCCTGGGGTTGGGGACTCCTACAGAGTTTCGCTAAGGCAAACCACAAGGCTAGGCCTGCATAGAAGAGGAGAAAAAGAGTGACCTGGCAGGAGAAGTTCCAAGTTTCCTATGCCAACCCCAGGCAGATTAGGTTTAATTTTATCTGTTTTATAAACAGAGCTTCTATGTAATGTTTTATTGGTAAAAAGACTTTACTATAAAAAACTCAACTAGTTTGATTTTTTAAAATTGCACATATAAGTGAGATCATACAGTCAGTATTTGTCTTTCTGTGGCTGGCTTATTTCACTTAGCATAATGTCCTCCAGCATCATCTATGTTGCTGCAAATGACACACTCTTCTTTTCATTAAAGGCTATATAGCATTCCATTGTGTATGTACACCACATTTTCTGTTCTGTAACTTTCATTTTAGGTTCAGGGGTTCATGAGCATGTTTGATACATAGGTAAATTGCATGTCAGAGAGCTTTCTTGTACAGATTATTTCATCACCCAGATAATAAGCATGGTAGCATAGTACCTAATGGATTTTTTTTTTTCTGATCCTCTCCCTTCTCCCACCCTCCAACCTCAGGTAAGCCCTGGTGTCTGTTGTTCCCCTCTTTGTGTCCATTACACCAGATTTTCTTTATCCACTTATCCATCCATGGACACTTAGTTTGCTTCCATATGTTGGCTATTGTGAATAATGACGAAAAAAGTCAAACTCATAGAAGCAGAGAGTAGAATGGTGGTTACCAGGGACTGGGAGGCAGTTCAGTGAGCTAGGAAAAGAGAGCTAATAAAAGGGTACAATGTGTGAGTTATATAGAAGGAAGAAGTTATATTGATCTATTGCCCAGCATCGTGACCATAGTTAAAAATAATGTATTATATGTCTTAGTATTGCTAAAAGAGTAGATTTTAAATATTCTAACCACAAAAAATTATAAGTAGGTGAGGTGATGGATATGTTAATTTGCTTGATTTAATCTTTCTACAATGCATACATATATCAAAATATCCCACTGTATCCCATAAATATATACTATTATTATTTGTCAATTAAAAAATTTAAAAACTTGATTTAGATGAGCTCTAAGGCCTTAAGTATTAAAATATTATTAAAGTGATATGTAACCAAGTATATTGCTTGGTAACTTCATTTTTGTTGTTGTTTTAACAAACCAATATATTGTGAATATACTTCCAAGTGAAAAGAAAAAAAGACATTACAGTCATCATTAATTACTGCAAAATATTCCTTTGCATGAATATGGAATAATTCATTTAATCATTCCCTTAATGTTAGACATTCAAATGTTTCCAACTTTTTCTGTTTAAATAATGCTACAATAAACTTCTATTTTGTGCTTATTGTATTATTTTCTTATAACACATCCCTAGAAGTGGAATTCCTAGAAGTTTATACACATTTCCAATTTTTTTCCAAATATGTGGGAAAATTTCTCTCTAAAGTATTTATGTTCCTACCAGAAGTATCTCTTCACCAACACACAGTGTTTAATCTGTACCAATCTGGCTTGAGAAAATGATATTTAATTTGTATTTCTGTGATTTCTAGCCAAATTAAATAATCTTCACATGCTTATTGGTCATTTGTATTTCTTTGAATTGCCTCTTCCTGTCTGTTGCCCATTTTTCTATTGTGCTGTTTATTTTTATATATCAAATATATTGACCATTGATTTTACATACTTGATGCTAATAATTACTCTTAGTTTATGGTTTGTCTTTGAATTTTATAATGGTGTTAATTTCACATGAGAAATTTTAAATGTTTTCTAATGAAATGTATCAAGTCTCTCTTCACTTATGTTTTCTTCATTGTCAATACCTTAAGATGCCCTTGTCTACCTTTAAACATTTTGAAATTTTCCTCTGTATTGTCTAATAGTACTTACATGATTTCCTTTTTTAAATTGACATATTTAATCCATTTGGAATTTATTTTGATTTTAACTAGTAATTTAACTTTATTTTCTTCTCCAAATGATTCACTAGTTGTTCTGACATTATTTAGTGAATAATTCATCCTTTCTTCACTGAATTGGAATGGCATATTCCATATACTGTGTCTGGTTTTGGCTTTTCTGTTCTCTTCCACTGATCAACCTAAGCTGGAGCCAGTATCAAACTGTTATAATCATTATGGCTTTAGATACTTTAAATGTACAGCAGGGAATGTCTTATTACTCTTATTTTTCACAAATATCTTGACACTGTCTCATGTTTTATTCCTTCGATAAATTTTGGGATTATTTTGTGATGATTTTGTCTGAGTTGTTTTAAATTTTTAGATTTCACTGGGGAAGAACTGAAATCCTTGGAAATACTGCTTCTTATTAGCCAGGAATATGGTACAACTTTGCATTTAATTCAGGTCTTTCCTTAAATACCACAATGAAGTTTTTTGTTTTGTTCATATAGGTCCTGCATTAACACTGTTTATATAAAGTGTGAGAAAGACTATAGTCCTCAGGCTTCTCTATAGGTTAACAATGAAGATGATGACTCAACCCTTTCTTTATTTGCATAATGTGATGCCACTAATAGTGGGTAACTTCCCTGTCTTACCTCCTCTGGTCCAAACAGGATTTTTTGGAATGAACAAGTTAAAAGAATCGTAAGCAGACACTAACCCCAAGCCACACTGCATGGCAGCACCAAAGGGACTGACAGAAAACAACAGAAATAGGAAGGAAACCTGCAGAAAAACAAACTTGAAAGCTGTCTCATGGCCTTTGTTCCTGCTGGAGCTTTGAGTCATACTTAAGTTTTATGATGGAAGAATAGGAGTGTGAAGAAAGATACAGAGCACCATCAGACAGTCAAGAATTTCAGAGCCAGCTGGCATGCAGTGGACCTCATGCCAGCCCATTTTGTTACTATTTAGGTAGTCAAGGGTTTAAGATTCTTCTAATAAGACAGTTTTTATGCATTTAAATGAGTGATTTCTTTGCAGCTCTAGAGTGTGGCCTTACCTACTTCAACATGAGAAGATTTTTGTATTTTGTCACTCATTTCACAATGACTTATAGTGAGCCCTTCATTATACACTGTGGATACAACTTTGCTGTTGGAAATTAACAGTGTCAAACAACTGGGTATAATGTTTGTAGTATCTGAGGAGGGAGAGCTGCCTAGGAAGTTGTATTCCCTGTGTTAATTTTTCAGTCTCTTAGGTTATAGAAGACCTTCTAGAACCACCTTACAGCAGGCCTAGATCTCATTTACACACTTCTTCTGTCACCTGAATACAGAGAAGGGATCCACAAGGTCATATACTTCCTAGACAAAGAGCAAAGATTTCTACCACACTCAGAAGACTTTGTCTTCAGACTGTAATCACCCACACCATATTTCCTTTGGATCCAGTTTCCAGATTTTTGTGCTGGCACTAACACCAACTTGCTGTGGCAATTTCAATATTTTGTGCCCATTTTCTTAACTGAAGAGTCAGGCATCACACTGGGCATTTTAAGATTCTTTATAGCCCAATGATTCTGTGTTTCTAATTAGGCCCAATGGGTTAGAGCTAAAAGGAAACAGTGAGTTTCCTGGAAGGAAAGGACACATAACACAGTCCAGAGATAAAACGGGCTGCATTCAAGAAAAGATTGGGCAATACTTTGCAGGGATGCTACAGAGACAATTCAAGCCTTGTATGGAGGAATGGATGTGATACAACCAAAAAGTCTTTAAAAATTCTTTCCAACTAATCTGGGATTCATAACCTTATGGACTGTGATTTGCAGCAAACCAAGAATGTGATGCCAGGCAGAACAATATCTCTGATCAACATCAATGCAAGGTTCCTCAACAAAAGACTAGTATTGTTTCTGGAATGCAAGGATGGTTCAACATATGCAAATCAATAATATTAACAGAATGAAGGACAAAAACTATATGATCATCTCAATAGATGCAGAAAAATAATTTGACAAAATTCAACATCATTTTATGATAAAATCTTTCAAGAAATTGGGTATTAGAAGGAATGTTTCTCAACACAATAAAGGCCATATCAGACAAGCCCACAGCTAACATTATATTCAATGACCAGGAATGAGATAAGGATGCTCACTCTCATCACTTCTATTTAACGTAGTACTGGAAGTCCTAGCCAATTTCATATTAATGAGTCTCATTTTCTTCATCATAGAATGAAGTATGTAATAATCCCTATTATACTTACTTTGCACAGATTATTATTATTATTTTATTATTATTTTGAGGCAGGGTCTCACTCTGTCACCCAGGCTGGAGTGCAGTACCACAATCACAGCTTACTTAAACCACAACCTCCCAGGCACAAAGGATCCAGCCCCTCAGCCTCCTGAGTAGCTGGGACTTCAGGCACACACCACCATGCCTAACTAATTTTCTTTTTTTCATTTTTTTATAGAGACGGAGTCTCACTATGTTACCCAGGCTGGTCTCAAACTCCTGTGCTCAAGCAATCTTTCCACCTTGGTCTCCCAAAGTGCTGGAATTACAGGAGTGAGCCACTGCACCTGGCCTTGCAGATTATTATTAAACTTTGTAAACTAATCAAATGAGAGTGATTATTGTCACTGTTAAGAACTCTAATAGCCTCATTCATATATTTGGAGAAATTGAATAAATAGGAAAGAAATAATAGCAGACCAATGATTTTACCTTGGCTCTATCATCATTTGGGGAAGTGATAATTCAGATAGGAGAAGTGACTTGTAAGCAGTCTTGAGAGATTGCCTGTTCCATCCCCTATATTTGTCCTTAAACCAAATTGTACAGATAAGTAAGGTCTTATTTTTAGGACTTACAGAAAAAAAGATTCCTTTCATATCCATCTTTGGAATCCTCAGCCCCTTCTGTCACTATTAAATGTCATTTTAAACGTTAAATTCATCATTCTGCTTTGAAGGAACACATGTGTCATGTGTACCTATTTGTATGTTTTGGTGTGTTTTATGCTTTATATGATCACCCACATATGCACAGATAATTAGTGTGCAGGTGTTGTATTCCCTGTGTTAATTATTCAGTCACACACTCTCACACACCTATGCACTCACACATACATGAATACACACATGTTCATTAGAATGTTTATGCTTATGTTGCATGTGACTGGCAACATCAGTGCCTTTCTAAGGCTATATTAACCACCTTGAGTTTTGGGAGAGCTTTAGAAAACAAAGACAAGAGACTAAATGATTCTAGATGTAAGAGACAATGTTGCAATAAGTTACTATCCTAAAAAGACAGAATACAAGGACAAGAGATTATTATTTTGGATACTTTCTTGCTTACCAGTAATACTTAAGTCCTTTACATTAAAAAAAAAAAAAAAACTCTAAATATATTACAGAAGACATCCAGATGTCCTTCAAGATTCTTAGAGTTGGAAAAGATTTTAATGACTTTCCAGTCCAATCTATTTCATGTAATCAATGGGATCAGAGAGGCAAAAGGACTTGTCCAAGGTCATATAGTGAGTTAGTGATAAGGCTGAACAAGGATTCAGATGTTGGGGCTTCCAGCCCACTGATCTGTCTCTCATCTGGGACTTGTATATTTTTGTTCATTAGAGATTTTCCTCTGTAACCTCAATACCCAATGCAGGGCCTTGCACATAATAGATTACCAGTAAATGTTAAATTAATATGTCATGGCTTTGGTTTTACTGGGCTTTGCACTTACTCCTGAGTAAATTGTAAATAATATCTATGTTTTAGGTCTCCTTGTTTTAGACCAAGATGTACCCAGAGAAAAGGTATGAACTATGCTAAGGAAATTATCTGAGTCCCAAATTGAAAAAAAAAAAAAAAAAATCATGCTTTTCCACTATGACCTCTCTCATTCACAGAGTGATTCTCTTTCAAAAGGGCAATGTAGAACCATTCTGGGAGCCATATTCCATTGGCTGTGCAATCATTTATTGGCAAACTGGGGTCCAGGAAAGTATTTTCCTGGGGAAGATGAGATTTCTCAAAGAAGTCATGCACTTTCTAACCTAAGCTTATTTCAGTAATCAGTGTAGCAAACTGGTCTTGAGAATTGCAGCAGTACCAATACTGTGGGAGTGTACCAGTTCTAGAACAGCTACAGCATTGGAATTGAACGCACTAGAACTGGATACACGACCTGTTTTTGAGGAGCTAACACCCAAAGGCTGAACAGCACTCGTAGCACTGTCCTTTCTGTGCACATATCGTAGTCCTCAGTTTGCAGCAGAAAAAAAAGCTGTTAGCAAATTATGTGCTCTGTTTATGCAAATAAAATCCTGTGATATTCTAGAAAGAGCACCGGCCTAGAGGCCTTAGTTTTCTCATATGTTAAAAAACCCTAACACAGGCCTGGTTCATAGTAGGCACCCAATAAATACTAGTTTTTTTTCCTTTGGGGGCCTCTGATTCAGTGTGCTTCTTCAGGTAATTCACTTCCCTGGAACTCCTCCTTGGAATGAGAGTTGTTCTGTTGTGATTTTTAACAGTTCCTTCAAGCCAAGCATTTTGGAATCCTTTCATAAAGGGAGAAAGGAAGGAAAGGAGAAAGGAAAATTAAAGGAAAAAAAAGGAAATAAAAAGTTAAAAAGGAGGAAAGGAAAAAGAATCCTTTACTACAATAAATCTAATCTCATGCTCTTGCAAGTAGCACTTTAAGTAAAAGAAGTTCTTTGCTGACCTGGTTACTGCTGAACCTACTACATAAAATAGCCTACTGTAACACATGCATTTCTGTGCCTAATCTTCACCTTTTAGACTTAGTAAATGTAGAGGAATGCTGATGTATAGTTAAATTTATGTTTTTAGTTGCTTTTTTTTTCTACTCTCAAATGTCAATCACTCTTTAGTTTCTCTTTCTTTTTCCGACCACAAGTATTCTTCCTCTGCCTAAAGAAGCTTCCCTAAAATCCCAGTCTATCCAGTAAATCAAAGCACAGCAACAAATTTGAGGAAACAATACCAGAGACAAAAAGGAGTGAGGGGATGCAGAAGCTCAAGCTGGAGCAGGGTTGTAAGCATGAGAAGTTCTGCGTGCTTCAGAGCAGCGAAGGATGTATTTTTGCTTATTCCTGCTGGTGACTCTTTGTCTATGCATCCATCTGCTGCAATTGCATGTTTAGTCAGTCAATCCACGTTTGTTGAGAGACTGCTGTGTGCCAGGATTGTGCTAGCATAAAGGAGCGAAGTATTGAGCAAAATATGTTTGAGCAGCTGTAATTCTGAGGATCTCTAGGTCTGAGCATGTATATGTGTGTGCACTTCTGTGTATCTGTGACAACTCCAGGTGTGCATGACAGTGATCTTTGTTACTCTGTTGGCTTCATCAAACTTCCTTTTAGTTGCTGTGATTCACTACATAGAGTGGGCTTTATCTCTGATTTTTATAACCTGCATGACTAGGGGTATGATCACCAGAAATCTAAAAACAGTTAGAAATCCCATGGAGTTATCTTTTATAGAAGTTTTCCTGTACTAATATTATGAAAAATAAGCATCTTGTTAACTTGAGTGTAATTCTATGCATGATTACAGGTGTCAATAGGAAGAAACATTGACTGAGTTCAGATCTCTTCTATGCCATGCTAAAGGGGTGACAAGTTCCACAATGGATCATTTTCTCATGGGCATTTCTGGCTTTTGGTAAAAGTAGGGCATCTTATTTTAAAAACCAGTTAGTAGTCCTAATAATGGAGATATCATCAGGATCTGAATTGTTCATCCCTAAAAAAAAAAAAACAAAAAAACAAAAACAAAAACAAAAACAAAAAAAAACACCAATGGAAATCAAATAATATAGTGCCAAATTAAACTGCTTTAATATTTAGGTTCTGTAGGATCAAATTGTTTGGTGCCATACTCTGTCCACTTTTCTGTCATGTGACAGGATATAATTTTATATCTTTTCTGTTCTAGAAATACCCAAAGAAAGAGACTCTGGAAACTCATTAACAGGTCTGTCCACTCTTGTATTTGTTATCCCAGGGAAACAGAAGTACCTGTGTGCCAGCAGAAATGATTGCACTATTGATAAATTCCGAAGGAAAAATTGTCCATCTTGCCGTCTTCGGAAATGTTATGAAGCAGGGATGACTCTGGGAGGTAAGATACTTTTCTTTCTCTTCTTCCTCCTCCTTCCTGTCTCCCCTTTTCCTCCCTCATTTTCTAGTCTCTCTTTAAACCAGATTTTCTTCTTTGATGCTTCCAAGGGGACCAGCCATGCTCCAGACACAGGCTGACCCTTTCATAGCCAACGTGGCCATCAGCCAGCTGGTGCCTTTTTTTTTAATCCTTAACTATACCAATCCCCATTCTGGGGCTCAGCATTAGAGCAGGAGGTGTGAAGCAGGGATAAGGAGCCAACAGAGGGTGAGTGAGGATGCATGTGACTGGGCAGGGTCCCCAGGGGACTTAATGGTACTGACCTGATGTTGTTCAATGGTAGCTAGGATGAGAGAACTAAGAAATCCAGAACAGGTGCAGGATGACCCAGGCATAGGTACAGGATGACCCAGGCACAGTCTGACCCTGAACACCTGGGAATATCCCTCAGCTAACTGCTGCCTATGTTGTAGGGCCAGCCACCTGGAATGAGAAGCTGCTTCTCTTTGGAGCCTGTGACTAGGCTGACAAACAGTGCCAATTTCCTATCCTATCGCTCCCAAAGATGAACAGGTGTTTTAATCATTTCCTTTTCTTTGCAAAGCTATTGATCATTTCCAAAAGCATTTTTTTTTTCAGTAGGACAGTAACATTACAGAAGGAAGATACAGCTCTTTCAAGGGTGTTCCTCTATCGTAAGGCTCTCTGTCCCATGAACCTGTCTGCCATGAGTGTTGTCACCATTCCAGAAAGGCTTGACATCAGTTGATTGACATTTATATTTTCCCTCTCAAAACTCCCCCATCTCTCCATGTTTACATCTGCCCAATGCCAGGGTCATCACTGCTGCCTGCTGCTTCCAAAAATATGTGTCTTTCCTTAGAAAAACAAGATCATTAATCTACTTCAATTTGGAAATGGAATTTGAAGAAAGGCAAGCCTATTTCTGAGTGCCTGCAACTGTAGCCTCATACCCGATTATTCATTATTAGCCTGGAAAACCCAAGTGCCTAGAATCCAACCCTTTCCCCTATCCTCTTAAGGCTAATTTAGACCAGTTGTCTATCTCTGGCTTTCTGTGAGTTGTTCAATACCTTGTCTGCCTATGTGCACATCTATAGACAACAACTAGTGCTCTTATCCTGGAACAGGGCCATGTGTGAATCTATATGTAGATAACTATATCCTTCCCATCCTCACAGGGCAGTGGTATTATTTAAACAGAACAAAGTACCTCAAATGAATTGACCCAGGCTGGATGAGAGACAATTTCAAAAGAATCATCTCAAGTAGCATCCAGTACTCCCAAACATCACAGGTAGATGTTCTGTGAGTGGCTTTCCAGGCATCCCTATCAAATGAGAATCAGATATCTGAGAAAACTCAACCTTGTTTTGGTTTGCTTGGTGTACCCCAAAGAAATCCAACAATTGAGGTCTACAGTGGAGAAGAAGTAGGACTGGGGTCAGGGAGTGCAGAGGCAAAGGCAGGAAGGGTGACAAAGTGATTGACAAGAGAAAATGTTCTCCATATGAATGTTGCAGCCCCATGTTGAGGGTTCTTATACACTCAGCTTTCAATTATTTAGCCTTCTGCGAATTATGTATAGTATAAGAGATAGAGACTCTCAGGTAGGGAACCTCTTGGCTGGCCATCTGGCGATATGAATTGCAAGTTCACTTTGATGCAGGTAAAGTTTAATGGTAACAAAAGTCCTCATAACATTTGGATACAAATCTTAACATTAATTCCATGTCTCAGCCAACATTCTCCATTATAAATCAGGCTGCGATATGATTACAGTGAGCCGCTTTTGAAAAGGAGCCTGTGTATAACAGATAATTTCACTACACTATATAGTACTCAGATGCAGGTTTGTAAATTAATTTATTGGTGAGAATGGTTCAGTACATTTTCAAATTGATTAGTAGAGTACTCAAATTTGAGTGGGCTTGGTGAACACAATGAAGACAAGCTGAGAAGTGTTGTGACTGGCCTTCATTTCAGTTGCAGGTCCATGATATTTTGAGCATCTTCCATGTACAAGGCACCATGCTAGTCATTAGAGCTTGAGGCTGGCAAACTTCAGGAAATGTTCACAAGATACCAGCATTCTTGATGTTGTGTAAATGGCCTTGCCTTTAGAGTCAGGCAGATCTAGTTTAAAGGCTCAGCTCCTTTATTTAATGTGTGCCCCTCTGAGCCTCAAGATCT
This sequence comes from Papio anubis, assembly GCF_008728515.1. Classification (NCBI taxonomy): domain Eukaryota; kingdom Metazoa; phylum Chordata; class Mammalia; order Primates; family Cercopithecidae; genus Papio; species Papio anubis. The sequence continues at coordinate 84,118,450 of NC_044996.1, read as the reverse complement.
TCGTCTGTGATTTGGAAATACCATCCTCATAGAATTATAATGAAGATCAGATGACATGATGAATGTGAACATCCTTGATAAATAGCAAAATGCTAGACAAATGTGGGGGCTTAATATGTCATTGAGGTCACTAGTAATTTAGCTGGAAAGGCTGTAACACAGCACTTCCCGATGGCTTTTACCCTAAGTAACTTGGTATGCCATATAATATGTAACAGATCCAACAGGCAGAGCATCGCCAGAAAACACTCTTGATTACCTCAAACCAAAAAGTTCCACCAGGATCCTGTTCAGAAGCTAATTTTAGTAATTAAGGGAATCATATGCTATGTTCAAGTACCATGCCAGTAAAAACCCAATTGTGTACCTTCTTAAATCACTGCTTGAAGAGCAAATCTTTCCACTTTGGTGAATGAACTTATCTCCACATTCCCTGCCCTACTGACACAACTCCCTCCCATGTTTATTGTTAACTTACACATTCAATGCACAGCACACCTTTACTCAAACAACGGAAAAGAAAGTGTCAGTACAAAGTGGCCCTTGTCTATTCCTTAAGGAGTAGACTTCCATTTTCATGAGATTTGGATTTAGCATAGACATATTGATTACCTTGAAGAAGAATTCATATAATTTTATCTTCTGATTCTCATCACTCAAATCAAAATTATATAATATATCCCAAAATGACAACTAGAAATGTGGCCTTGGGCAAGTCCCTTCTCTTCTCTGATGCTTGGTTTTCCCATCATAGAATTGGAATTGTGGGCTTCACCAAGGACCTTTCTGGTGCTAACATCTTGTGATTCTGTGTAAAAAGCCACGCAGAAAGGATTGTTTTTCAGCCCTTTCTTAGATTGTCTGTTCCCTGCTCCCAGAAGTATAGATAGTGAGACTTGAGTGCTTTGATACATCGTAATTGTATCTACCTCCATTCATACCTACTTAAGATATCTGTCTAAAAGTAGACTAGACAGATTATTGAGAGAGTGGAGGGCAGAAGGGCTGTCTCTGTATCTTAAAGAAGCTGGCACTTTTCAGCTGATGGCTGCTTGGTCTTGAGGCCTCAAGATCTCTAATCTGGCTTTCTCTATAGTGTTTCATTCACTGTTTGGTGATGGAATCTCTTCAGCTCAGAGATACTTAATAGATATAGCTTTTTATTTCCTGCTTCCAGGCCTACCTACCTGTTCCTTGCTTTTTTTTTTTTTTTTTTTTTTTTTTTTTTCTAGTAGCTGCTGTTGTTTCTGAAAGAATCTTGAAGGTGGTTGGAGTCTCAGAATGGCTTCCTTAAAGACTACCTTCAGGCTCTCAGCTGCTCATCCACAACAAAGATAAGCCTTTATTTGTAGATGATTCATTCCTGGCTGCATTTGAAAACCACATATTGCTAATTGCTTGAAGAATTTAAATCCCTTGACTACTTTTCATTTCAGAAAACCCTTACAAAAAAAGTCCAAATGAGGACCTTCCCTCCAGTGAATTAGCTGTGGCTTTCTCACAGTCCATAGTTAGGATTAATGTAAAGCCATCTCTCATTTTTCTGGACACTTCCCAAGGATACACTCCTTGTTTCCAAAATGGAATGAGAAAGAAAGAAGTGCCCTTCCTGCCATCTTCTCCCCTGACCCTTTTCTCCTTCCCACTTTCCCTCCTATTCCTCCCCAAACATGATTTATTTCTGTGTTTTGCAACTCTTGAGTTCTCATCATTTAGTAAATGGTGTTGGCCCCTATTGATTTCTTCCTGTCCTGGACCATGGAGAGTAGTAGGCCTTTCAGAAATTTCAGGTAGCAGCCAAACTCTGGAAGAAGAGAAGGAACACGGAGTCCTAGACCATGTGAGAACCTGAGGTGTGCAGCATTTCCTTCACAGATTCGTCTAGCATATTTGAGAAGTATCTTTCCCACTAGGAGACTGAACTCTGCATCTGAGAAAAAAAAAAAACTTAACATATCTACAGGTTTTGACAACCTCTATGAATTACCTAGTTGAGAGGATGGCTCAAGGAGCCTATGGCCATGGTCTGATGTCATTATGGACACTATGAACATCCTTGAGGTTTCCATTGTTGAAGACAGCCCTGATGCCAGCTGTCTCATCATTCCCCATGTTCAAGAGCATCCCAGCATTGCTACCTCAGGATCCCATGTCCTGAATGCAACAGAGTGATTTCGCTGCTGAATTACTATTCATGGCACGGCTCTTCACAGCATTTATTCATCCATGTCCATCCATCCTTCCAGCCAGCCAAGAAGCTCATGCTTTCATCTTTTCATCCTGAGTACCAACTATGTGCCAGACACTCTGCTAGGCATTTTGGGGAAGCAGAACTGAATAAGATATCATTCCTTTCCTGAAAAATTTAAGCAAGAGGAGAAAGGTAGTGATGAGGAATATACCTTAGCCATAAAGGAAAAATAAGAAATCACTTGGAAGAAGTTGAGTGAGATGGAAGGAAAAGGACATCCAAAGCAAAGGGTACAGTTTGAATAAAGGCACAGAGACATGAACAAAATGCATTGAGGGTTTGAGGAACAGCAATTGGTTTAACATGGCCAGAGCTGGGGAAATGGTAAAGGCAAGCTGAAAGCACATTGAAAGCAAACTTCGTTACTATACTAGGTAGTTTAGACTTCAAAGAGTTGGAAATCTATGACCATGGGACAGGTATGATGACATATTATTTTGTTTATTTTCATGTTTCTTTAAAGAAAACTGGCAGCAGCACAAATGTTTTGTTGATGAGGGATTAAATTTTAGAAAGTGAGACAATTTTAGAAAGGCCAGCTAGAGAGAAATTTTTAGCATCAAATTTTGCTAAACACCTAGAATTTGTTCCTGGGGCTAGTTACCTCCATTTGGGTTGTTACCTGCAAGTACTGACCACGTATATGAAGAAATACTGGTTTAGACCAAGGCAATTGGCTGTATAAGAGGCCTACCCTCATACCAAAAGCCAGTTTCCTTGGTCTAGGCCAGTGTTTACCAGTATGTGTTCTGAGAAAACTAGTTCCATGACATGTTCCATGAAAAATACGATTTCTATTGTCAAATAAGTGAGGGAAACTTGCATATTATGGTCCTGCTCAGGAAGATTTACAGTCCTTATTAGCATATCGAAGGTCCTGGTGAATACTGCAATAAAGTAACCTGAGGAGCTTTGTAACTCAGGATTCCCAAAGTTGATTCAACCACAGAACCTCATTTATTCACATAACACCTGTTATCCTACAAAACCACTGTTCTCTAGAATACACTTTCGAAAACTTGGGTATAGATAAAAACTCTATCCTATAGGCAGAGAATACCTCTAGCTCAGGTCATCATTTTGCAGATGTGTGTGTCATTAAGAATCAATCCATAATGCATTAATGATCAAAAGCAGACCATCCTTACCACATGGTGCATAAGATTATGCTATTAGCTACTAAAGCCACTGAAGTTAATCATGTTGGGTCTGTAATATTGTTGTCATGTACAAAGGATAGGCTGCAAAAGTGTCCTAGGCCAAAGCATGGCTATTGCCCAAGTTATCTAATGTCTGCAGGTACATACTCCTGACCTAAGGATTGTGCTAAAGAAGTTATTTCTAAGAAATATAGTGACTTCCAGCATCATGCAGAATGATCATTTAATATTTTGAATATCTAGACATTTTGCTGTAGAATTTAATAGTCCCTTTATACACTGTCTGACCAACATTTTGACATTTACTCAGAATCCCATCACAGTGCTACCACATAACCTCATTACTAAAGTAGGAGGCCTAGAAATCACAGATTTGTAGAAACCATCCAATGATTGAATCCCCTCTACCTCCTGTTCAGCAGGCAGCAGAGTGTCATAAATAATTAACAATGTGGAACTCAGTTACTGGGATTTCTTTCATTCTCCTTTGGCTCTCTAGACTAGATTCTAAAGACCCTCAGGCTGGTAATGCAAGTGGTAAGTCTCATTTCTGAGAAATGCTGCTTCCTACACACAGTTCTCTGATACCTGAGTGCTTTGACTGATCTGCATAACTGAGGCATGCACCAAGGAGCAGAATTACTCTATAAATTTTGGCATCAATATGTGCAACGTGTGACTCAGCACTTTGAAACTCTGGGGATTTTTTTGTTCGGTTGGTTTTTGTTTTAAGAGGTCCTGTGGTATAGTGGAAATAGTATGATAGACTCAGATACAGAGAGGCCTTGTTTCTAGTCTTGGTTCTGTCACTTACTATCTTGATGACCTTGGGCAAATGACTAGAACTCTCTGAGCCTCAGTTTCTCCAACCACACTGTAGGAATAATAAAATCTTGTTTACGGCATTTTTGTAAATACGTAGAGAAACTGGTACACAGTAGGCACACAGTAAATGTCACCATACCCTTCAGTCCTTCTTTTGTGGATGAAAAATGGTCTTTGTTTGTGCTCCCAGTAACCACTGGGGTCTGTTCTCTCTCTCTGCTGGACAGTGTGGCTTCTGGTTCTTGTTTCTTTGTTCTTTGGTCTCTAAATTACCCTTGAAACAACCCTTGAAATTTCCACTCGATGACCTAAATTGTCATCCCTAAGTTGGTTACATGCATATTTGGTGACACTTTGGAGGGGAAAAGCTTTATGTCTCTCTAACTGTAGTTCTTAAGGGAATTTGCATATGGAAAAACAAGAGACTCCATCTCTTAATTCCTCCAAACCAAATTATCTGGGATAGTACATATATGTTGTACTCTGTCTCTTAGCATTTGCTCTTAGAGAAATATGGTTAGAGAGAAGTAATTTTTTCTAATCATAAAAATTAATGATACCGCATATCTGATACTTGAATGAGTACCTCCTTGTAAAATTTCTACTTAAATCCTTGAGTTTTTAAAGTGTAATAGCAATAGAAAGATTTTATTATTGTTTACTTTTGCTATGAGTGCTCCAAAATCCCTCAGTAGCTCTTGAGAGAGCAAGATGATGTCATAGGCAATATTTTCCAAAGGTAGTAGGCAGAAAACTAAGTACACAGCACACAATAGGCCATATATACAAAGGCAAGTATTTTACAAATATAGTAATTCAAGAAAAAAGTTTCATTTTCACTGGTAACCTGTTTGTTTAAAAACATTTTATTATTTATTAATTAAAAAGAGTGTCACTTGTTACAGATTGTGGGATGTGTTCCTTAAGATCACAAAAATGTAAAATATTTTCTTTTTATATTGAACACATACATAGACAACTTACCTGAGCAAGCTGCTTTTTAGAGACATTTGCACATCTTTTGGGATCACGTTGTTAAGAAGTAGAGCTAAGGGAAAAAGACACAGCCACCCAGAAACCGGTAGAGCTTTCAGTTCATCTGTTATTAATATTTCCATGACAACAGATATCTAGGAAGTAAACAGAAAATAGCATCGCTATCCTGCGTCACCTTTTTTGGAATCAGGTTCCATTCTTCTCAGTCCAGTTCATCCTTCTGATACTTTTAAGATCTCAACCAAGGCATAGAAATATCATATTTTCCCTTGCTTAATACCCCATGGAACCAATGCCCCTGTGGCTGAAGTAAAAATTAATTGTTGAGGGACATTTCAGCCCTCTAGCAGTCAACAATTAAAAACATGTAAGCACCGAGCACCTGCAGAAAACTTGCACTGGCATTTGGATCTAAGAAGAAAATCTGCATCTTAAACAACATGAAAAGTCGCCAGCCCAAGCTTGTGCAGTGAAGTGTCATGCTGGCCACAATGAAACCGAAAGAGACTGATGACTCTCCTCAGGGTGGAAAATGAGGCATGGAAGCTTTGATTAGTGAGCTGTTAGGCACACAGACATTAATTTCAAAGCATTCTCATCTCCAGTCTGAGTAATAATTCTTGTAGTATTATGCAATTGTTTGGCTGCTGCAAGAAATTCAGCAGACTCCAACAAGTAGTCTTTCTTGGTCTCTGAGTGACTGTAACTTAAATTCTACCTCCCTTCTCTTCTCCTACATCTTCCCACTCCCCACCCGACCTCACCCCACACACACACACAATTCTTGTACACTGTGTTCAGAGAGATGCACACACACATATATATGTATATATATAGTATATTTGTCAATAAAGCAGAAAAGAAGAAAGAACTCCAATTAACAATTTTCCATTTCCCCATCTCACCTCTGTCTTACAAGTAGATAGGAAAAGAGAAAACCCCAGTAAAAAATGGCAACCACCCGCCTCCCCAACTTTACATGCTGCTTCCTACGTTAGAGGACTTGGCTTAGGCATCTGATTGTGGAGCCTGCTAGATACAAGCCCATATTTAGACTGCTACATTCAACAATGTCTCTCTTTCATATTAGAAAAATTCCGGGTTGGCAATTACAAGCATCTCAAAATGACCAGACCCTGAAGAAAGGCTGACTTGCCTCGTTCAAAATGAGGGCTCTGCTCTAGTGGATAGTCCGGAGAAACCTGGAGTCTGAGGCTTAGGAGCTTAGGTTTTTGCTCCTCAACACAGACTTTGACGTTGGGGTTGGGGGCTACTCTCTTGGTTGCTGACTCCTTCCAACGGGACCAATAGTGCTTTCCTACCTCACAGGGATGTTGTGAGGACGGGCTATAGAAGTAATAGTGGTTACCATTCATGTAGTTATGAGTATCATGATTATTGTTTCCTGTAATGCGGCTTGGCATTGGCAAAGTGCTTTTTGATTGTTCTTGATCATATATGATGGTGGCCAGGCACTGACTCAGGCAGATGCAGTGAAGCTCTGGCTCAGTCGCTTGCTTTTCGTGGTATGTTGCTGGGAAGAAACTTTGCTGATGGGACTCAAGGTGTCACCTTGGACAAGAAACAACTGTGTCTGTCTGAGGTTCCTGTGGCCATCTTTTTTTGTTTATTAGGCAATTCGTATTTCCTCCTTAGGTTCTAGTCTTCCAGATCCCTGCCAAGGACCTAGATCTTAGCCTCAGGCCCCACCACTGAGCTGAAGGTAGTAGCTGATCCACAGAAGTTCAGTAAACAAGGACCAGATTTCTGCTTCTCCCGGAGAAGAAGCCAGCCAACCCCTCTCTTCAAACACACTGGGATACTAGAGTCAGACTTTCCCTCTTACATCTAGCCTTACTGTAGCCACACTCCCTGATTGCTCTTTCACATCACATGCTTCTCTTCGTCAGTTGTGAGGCCCTCTCATTCGTCTCCCAAGCCAGACTCAAACATTATATTGATGTCAAAGAAGAATCACTTAGAGTTTGGAATATCTTGTTCTCTCTCTGCTCCATAGCTTCCATATTGAAACCAGTTTCTTTCTCGTGAAGAAGTGGAGTCTGTGAAGCCAGAGACAGGCACATACGAGAGTCAGAAGCACTCTCCCTGATTTGCCTGGGGCCTGTCTTTCCCACCTTCTTCTCCAGTTTGTCTAAACTCTCTCTCTCTCTCTCTCTCTCTCTCTCTCCCACACACACACACACACACACACACTTTTTTCTCTTTCCCCTGACTCAGCAACATTCTGGAGAAAAGCCAAGGAAGGACTTCAGGAGGGGAGTTTCCCCTTTCTCAGGGCAGAATTTTAATCTCCAGACCAACAAGAAATTCCCTAATGTGGATTGAAAGGCTAATGAGGTTTATTTTTAACTGCTTTCTATTTGTTTGAATGTTGCATATTTCTGCTAGTGAAATTTTCCCTTAATAAAGCCATTAATACACCAATCGTATTTTCTTATTTACAACAGACTGAGAGAATTAATGCTGTTAACATTGGACCTTTTTTCTTTTTTTCTGTTTTCTTTTTTTTTTTTTTTCCTTTTTTTCTCTCTCGTTTGCTTTCCAGGTCATGCTGACCTGTTCAGCTTGGACTGTTTCACATTTGTTTTTAATGTCAGTTTAAATGTAATTGTAAAAGCATGTATGCTCTAAATTCATGTAGTTACTTTTTTCAGTGGAAAAGCCTGGTATTCGAAAGCATTTCCAGGCTCCGCAATTTCATATGAGCAAGTTTTTGGTAAAATCTTTTGTCCTTCACTCAGGATGGTATCTGGACAGTGAGCCCCTTTCTTCTGGCTCAGTAGTCAGAGAGAGGAGACTTGGAGACAGTTTCTGCCGGATCCTGTGCTTTGGCAAGGATGTGCAGCATTGCATATCATTCTATCATTAATTACGTTTACTCCTCCATGAACTAAAAACCATTAGACTAAATAGTCCAACATAAACCTTGAAAGATAAAATTTGATATTCTTTCGCCTGGCCATTTCTCTGACCCAGAATTGGGGCTGGGAGGGGAATGGAGACTTGGGGGAGAGAATCAAGGAGGCTTCTTGCCTGGGGGAATTTGGCATGCACTTATTATTCCCATTTGGTTGTACTCCCTACTAATCCCTCACTCCATACCTGCCAAGGATTGGCTTTACTCCCTGCTTCTCATCCTTGTCCTAGTTCTTCCTCAACCATCTCCATTTCCCACCACTGATCCTTCTCTCCAGTAAGATGCTATTCAGCCTGATGAAATATAAAGAGTAGCACCACCCTGGAAGTCAGGATACCTTAGTTTTAGCTCCTGCTCTACCATTATCTAACTGTGTGAACTTGGGTATGACTTAACCTTTGCCCTTCAATCTGAACAGTCTTTAAGAATTGGTTTATAGGAGAAAGGAAGGGATAGACAAGATCCAAGGCCTTTGAACCCTTTTTTGGAAATGAATCCTTTTCTTCAAACAAAATTTGACTCAGAGTCCCAAATATAGGTACAGAATAAAATGCTGCTGTTCTTGTTTGAATGGAGGTGGGGTGCTTGGAGCCACATGCTCAGGCCCACTTTGCCACCTCTCAGGAACCCTCGAAAAAACTTATAGGACTCTTGGGGCTCTACCATTGTACTAAACTGATGTCTGGGGAGTCTTCTAACTCCAATTTTCTCTTCTGTTACATTTCAGTCCTTGTGAAAACTCTATATGTTTCATCAGTTCACTTTTTCAGAAAGTTCACCTGCTTGGGGTAAAGGGCATGCAGTGGAGAATGTGGGGCTCAGTAACTAGCAATAGTAAAAAACATCATTGGCTGGCTTACATAATTTACTCTGTTCTAAGCATCTTACACACATACTCATCTGAAAAATCACAACAACCTTGTGAGGTAGATCCTGTTATTATCTTAGGATTCTGAAACCTGCCAGCTTGACTCTCAACCTTTGACTTGAGACCAGTCGCCCAAGATGGAAAGTTATACTTTTCACAGTTTACCACCGTAAGCAGTTTTTCAGAGTGACTTCTAGCTAGAGATTCATTCTTAGAAAAAGTCAGAACCTGCCCATTAGCATGCACTATCACGGGGCACAGAGTACCTTCACTGGGTTCATCCCATTTCCTCCTAAAAATAGTCAAGTCATATCATCACCATTATATAGATGAGAAAGCTGAGATGTAGGAGAAATCAAGAGATCTGTTCAAGGTTACACATCCCATAAGACTCTGAATACCACCATCAAGAATAATAAGCCTTTTATGTGAAAAGCATTTTAGAACTTCAGTGTCATTATTGCATTCTGCCTCCTGGAGTTCAGTGCACTTTTTCACCATGCTTTAATCTTGGAGTCTTGGTGGTACAGAATCTGCCTTCTACTCTCAGGCAACACCACAGTGTCTTTATCCCTCATAACAAACATATGATTTAAGTAATGATATTATCCCCATTTTACAAATTAGTTAACTGAGATACCGAGAGGCTAAGTCTTGCCCAAAGTCACAAAGCTAGTCAGCGATAGAGCCGGAGTTACAAATGAGGCAGCCTGACTCCAGAATATTTGCTCTTAACTACTACTCTTTATACATATGTAAGGAACCTAAAAGCCAAAGAGGGAAAGACGTCCCTGAGGTCCCACATTGAGTTCCCCTGACTCATCCAGTATTCTTCTGACCTTCTAATCCTAAAGTTATACAGTAAGATCCCTTGACTCTAATCCTCGTAGATGGAAAGATGGCTGGCATGATTTAAGCTAGAGGCCACAAACTGGCTTTCCCGGAGCCAGAAATCACCTGCAGAATTCTGTTTGCCCAGCACAGTGTTTGTTTAGAAAATTGACATAGACTGCCCTTAGGCAGGGCATCAATCACTGTCACTGTCCGCAGCCCTCCCTATTTATGTTTGCCAAGCTTTTTTTTTTTTTTTTTCTCATTTATGTGTCTGCCTGACTTGTGAAGGTATTTGAGTTTATGACTTTTAGATTTAAGCATTGGAATATATAAGCACTGCACATACACACATACTCACGTGCATTCACAAAAGTATAGCCTAGTCTAGCTTCACAAAGAATTTGTAGCCCTACACCAAACACACCTTTATGTTTACTTAACATTTAGAATTAGATTTAAGATCTGAATTTAGTTTCACAGGCATTCAAGTGTGGAAGAATCTCGGTTATTATTTTTTGTTTCATACTGTTTCACTCTTGCTTTCCCTGCTGTGTCTGGACCCCTGTCAATGCTGCTTTCTGCCATTCTCCATGCCTGAGTTAGGGCCCCTGCAAGCCACTCATTCATTAATCTTTAGGAATAGATGGAGAGTGGAAACCAGTTTGGAGGGTTCACCATGTGCCAGGCATCCTCTCATTTAGTTATCATAAGTGTCCTAAGAGACAGGTGGCAGCACATTCGTTTTATAAATGAGGAAACTAAATCTTAGAGAAGCTCAACAAAGACCTCAAAGTCATTAAGGTACTAATTAACGGAGCTGGGATTTGAATGCAAGATTGTCGGACTCCAGAGCCTATTCTTTTGCCCTACACCACAGTTCCTTACAAGGAAGATGTATTCGTTTTCTATTACTGCATAACACATTGCCACAAATTTAGCAGCTTCAAACATTTATCAGCTCAGTTTTGTAAGTCAGAGGTCTGGCACAGCATGGCTAGATTCTCAGTTCAGGGTCTCTGAAGGATGAAGGTGTTTACCAGGATGCATTCTAATCTGAAGCTCAGGGTTCTCTTCCAAACTCATGTAATTATTGCAGGATTCAGTTATTTGTGGTTGTAGAACTAAGGTTCCCACTTCCTTTCTGGCTACCATCCAAGGGCCATTCTTAGTTCCTGGAGGCTGCCCTCTTTCCTTTTCATGTGGACCCCAACACCTTCAAAGCCAGCAACAGAGACTCTTCCTTGTGTTGAATGTTTTTCACTCTACGGATGTCTTTCCAGGAGAATCCCAGTCCTGTGAGGGCTCACCTGATGAGGTCAGGTACATCAAGAATAACCACCCTTCAAATTCAACTGAATTAGCACCTTAATTACATCTGCCTAGTTTTTTCAACAGCACCTAGGTTAGTGCTTGACTGAATGACTGGAAGGAAGGATGTGTATGCTCAGGCCTCAGAATCTTGGGGGCCATCTTAGAAGTCAGCCTACCACAGACGTTGATTGCTTTCATGTGTCAAATTTCATAGTGAGATAGGGAGAACAGAAATATCCTTGACCTTAGGTAGAGCGATTCAAACTTTCTAAGACTTTGGAAACTTCACATCACTTTCACCTTTCCCTTGATCATGGTTGAGAAGGCCTATGTCTTGGAGTGGCAAGGAGTGAGACTGGAACAGTACCTAAAGGTTAAGGAGACTAAAGAAGTTACAGATTGGTCACATCTGCTCCTCCCTTGGAATGAGCCATGGAACCTGATTTGAATTTTTTTTTCCTCTGGTGCAATAGAGATAGCTCCCACAGGGATCTAATGCCCCAAGGCTGAAAAGTTAGTTCCCCATAGGATCCAGGCATGATATCAGACCAGGTGTTACAATCTCCTAAAGAGGGGGTATGGACAGGAAAGCCCCTTGCCAATGACCCTTTCTTGTCACTGCTCTGACTCAAGACTAATAGGGCAGAGATAGTGAGCAACTCACATACTACTAAAACTATCCACTTATACTGCCCCCTTTCTCCTTGCTTTATCACTCCATTTAAGTAAGCCAGTGAGTCTCTGCCTTGACACAGTGGCAAGCTGACCTGTATCTTATATGGAAGAATTAGATTTGACTCTGGGGCTCAGGTGCAGAGGGCAGGAGGGGCATAGGGGTGGCCCTCATGGAAGAAAACAAGTCCTTGGATACTGAGTAACAGCTGAGACTAGCAAGCCTCATTGTCCAGGATTCCAAGTCGTCTAGCAACATCCTGGCCTCTGCTGCAGAGAGAACAGAGGATCCCCCGGCAGAATGAATGGAGTCTGATTTCAATTACGTTCAGTATAGTCACTCTCTTTAGGCAGAGAAGCCAGAACACCTGGTGCAGCTAGGGCTACTGTGGTCACAGGGACAAGCACACTACCTGGGTCCTGGAGGCAAGTGGGAATGCAGCTTCTCTTCCTTAAGCAGATGCCATATAGGCCTGGAGAGGAGAATGTGAGAATACCAGCCAAGTTCTCACTGGCACTATACGGAGAAAGGGGAATTATTTCATCTTGATGGATTCTCCCCACAGTCTCTGCACATATTGATCTTACTTGTAATGAGTTTGTTCAGATTCACGAGTCATCATCCCAGGGAGATCTGAGTCATTGGTGGGAAAGTCGAGGTGACAGATTATATCTCGCTGATCTCACGGTCACCAATTGCTCTGTGTGTCCCTCCACCTTTTGAAAAAGCCCATGGAATCATTTGTGTATAATTAATTTGGATTTATTTCTTATTTATCAATAGCTTTAGTGGGGTATTGTAAATGGGAAAGCTACCCCAGAGAACAGTGTACATTCACAGTATTATTCAATAGAACTTTCTGAGATGATGAAAATCTTCTATATCTTATGTTGTCCAGTATAATACAGCCGCTAACTACATGTAGCTTTTGAACACTGAAAATGTGGCTAGTGAGACTGAGGGATTCTATTTTTAATTTTTTAATGTTGTAATTAATTTAATTTTTAAAAAGTTTTGCTTTCTATTTTATAGCTTAATAATTAAACTAAACTTACATAGCCCACATGTGGCTAGTTGGCCACTATACTGGACAGTACAAGTCTAGAAAGATCTCAGAGAGACACATGCTGAGATACAGCAGGAATAGGTTAGTCAGAAAGAGAGCCAGTGTAACATAGGGAATTCTGGATTGGGAATTAGAGCCCTGGCTCTAATCTCAGCTCTGCCACTAGGTGACCTTGCCCTCTCTGGCTTCAGCCTCCCCATCTTTAACTTGAAAGGTTAAACTAACTAACGTCAAAAGTCCCAAAATCGTGGCTATGGACTGAATTCAATTTGGGATACATAAGTTTCAGGAATTTTTTTAAAAATCTATTAATGCCTTCTAGGTGTGTGTATGCACGCTTACAGGCATGTACCCATGCACAAGCATGGGACGGCAGTAAGGCATTCATTCCAGTTCACCAGTGTACTAACCATTCACACATACACACACACACACACACAGACACACACACACACATGCATGCATACACACCCTACTGTATTGCCTATGTAGACCCTGAAGGTCTTTGAATCTGTCACCATTGGATAAGATAATTTCTAACGACCCTTCCCGTTTTGTCATGCTGAAAATCTTTAAGCCACTATAGTGTCCCCAATCTATTTCAATTTGGGCAGATGACTGGAGTATTCTCATAGCTTCCTGTCTCTTCCCCTCTGAATTTGATACTAGTTATGAAGTTTGGCGTCAAGGATGAAGAAGGGAGGCAGGGAGGATATAACCCCAGCCCCACTCCTTAACTCCGCTTTTGGATTAGAAGTAGCGTTCAGGGCTTCAGATTCCTTGGGGAGGAAGTAGAGAGAATATGGGCTTTGTAATCAGAAGATGGGGTTCAGATGATTGGGTTCTCACTTTTTCGATAGCTGTGTTACCTCAGTTTATTCATTTGTAAAATAGGGATAAGAAAGATCTTTAACCTCCTAAGATCATGTGGAATTAAGTGATGTAACGTGATGAAGCGAGGCATGCAGAAGGCCCTGAAAAAATAGTAGTTACCCTTAAGGGAACTAAATGGTCTGGCAACTTGTGAGCTCAAAGCTAGAAAGGCCCGGTGATGGGGAAGATGGGGTCTTTCTGCAGGAACTACAGCAGGGGAGCAGAACCTGTAGGCCACCAGTCTGTGGAGCTGTGTCCAAGAACTCATGTTTGCAACAAGTTCACCAAATGACAAGATATTGTGGGGTCCAGGCCTCCAACTCAAGAAGATGGTCTTGGCCCAGATCATACCTTGCAGCCTGTGCCTTTGGTGGGATGTAAGTGTTGGCAGTGGCTATGCATATCTCCTTATTACTGGCTGTGCCCAAGCCCTGCAGAAATGATTGTTGGACAAGGTCATCTTGCACTCAGGGTTGGTTTTCCAGGCTTCCTTGTTATTTTCCCCTGAGTTCTTCTGTGTTCCTCTTGCAACACTAACCCCACCATTTCCCTCTTCCCTATCTTAGTGGTTGGTCCAAACATGTAATCCATTCTTGCAGTGATTTATTGAGTGATACTGTAACTGGAGTTTGCATTGAAGGACTTATTTTTCTAATTAGAACTAAAAGTCAGTTCCAGGCTGGGTGTGGTGGCTCACGCCTGTAATCCCAGCACTTTGGGAGGCCGAGATGGAAGGATTGCTTAAGGCCAGGAGTTTGAGTCCAGCCTGGGCAACATAGTGAGATCCCATCTCTACAAAAAAACATGTTAGCCAGGAGTGGTAGTGTACACCTCTGGTCCCAGCTACTTGGGAGACTGAGGAGGGAGAATTGCTTGAGGCCAGGAAGTTGAGGCTACAGTGAGCTTTTATCATGCCACTGCTCTCCAGCTTGGGTGACAGAGGGAGATCCTCCCTCAAAAAATAAATAAAAACTACAAAAAAAAAAATGTCAGTTCCAGGTTGTATCTTTTTTCACAGGGGCCAGACACAGATGAGGAGTAGGTTTTGTTGTATTTATCCATTTAAATTGAGTAATCAGCTTCTCTCTTTGGTTTATACCTTTCTTATTTATTATTATCATTTTAAAAGGATTAGAGATAAAGTGCTTTATGGTCTTTCTCAGTGCAACTGCTTATGCTAGACCTCAGAATTATGACCTCTTCAATTATTTATATTTCCATCTTTATAAATACTGGAAAAAATAGTACAAAGTAAACATCGGGATGCCTAAGGACCTCTAAATTGTGTGTGAGCACATGGGGAAGATGGTTCTTAAGGTTTGAGTTTTGGATTATTGTGGTTGTCTTAAATAATGTTATTTCTATCATTCCTTCCAATGGCTGTCTCCTAGCATGGTTCCCATTTTACAGACTGATGGTAGAGGCAGAAAGAGTCTCTCACTTCTTTGATAGTATTGAGGATTTCAGCCTTTCACCGCTCCTCTCCCCTTTGCTAAAAAAGAAAAAAATCAATATGTATGTTATAGTGTATGTTCAACTATGAGCAACTATGTGTATTCAATGAGAAATGGAATACCATAAAATTACCACAGTTGAACCAAAATGATAGGATAGAATTCGATAGTCTGAGGATGGAAGGGAACTTCAAGGCCACTTTAAAAAACCCCATTCCCATATAATGCTTGAATTCTTAACCACTGTGCATCTAGTATTTGATCATTTCCAGTGATATGTGTGCCTGGTAACTTTTCCATCTCCCAGCGCTTTAATTATCAAAATGTATGTATGTGTGTGTGTGTGTGTGTGTGTGTGTGTGTGTGCATGTATGTGTGTGTGTTTAGAGACAGAGAGAGACAGAAAGAGAAAGAGAGATTAAAATCCAAGTCACTGTTCTTTCTGGGACCCAAAAAACAAGTCTAGTCATTCTCCATTTCTAGTCTCTTTCCCTAGCAATTGGCTAGACATGCTAGATATAGACACATGTACATCACTCCTTTGATTTACAGCATTCAGTATTTGTCTATCACTTATAAGATAAAACCCATACTTACTTTTTATTTTTATTTTTTTAGAGACAGTGTTTTACTATGTCACCCAGGCTAGAGCATCAGTGGCACAATCATAGCTCACTGCAGCCTGGAACTGCTGGGCTCAAGCAATCCTTCCACCTCTGCCTCCTGAGTAGCAGAGACTACAGATGTGCACCACCAGACCTGGCTAATTTAGTTTTTTACTAATTTTGTGGAGATGGTGTAGTGTCTTGCTATGTTGCTCAGGCTGATCTTGAGGTCCTGGCCTCAAGCACTCCTCCCATCTCAGCCTTCCAAAATGCTGGAATTACAGGTATGAACCACCTTACTCAGCCAGATTTCTTAATATGATATACATGCTCCTTTAAAATCAAGCACCATCTTTGCTTTCAACCCCATTATTAACCACTTTCCCATATACGCAACATATGCTTCAGTCATACTAGTCTCTGGTTGTTCCCCAAACACTCCTCAGTGCTTTTGTTTATGCCCTTTCTGCCCACCTTTGCCTGGTGAAATCCTCATCAATCTTCAAATTCTAGGTCAAATACTATCTTTCATATAAAGCATTTTCTAAACCCACCTATGTAAAAAGATTAGTGGTTTCCTATTTTGTTGATGCCTCCATTGCAGCATTTTCCAGTCTGACTTTTTCTAGAACTGACTGTGGCAAGGCTACCAGCCTGGGCCAGGGCCTGTGTCTTTTCTGTCACCCAGAAGCAAAGGTCTAACACTGGATATCTGCTGAATGAATGAATGAAAATGAATCATTAATATAGTAGTAAATGAGTTAATTAAAGGTTCCAGGTATGAATACTGAAGCCTGCATTGAGGCAGAGCTGAATCCAAGACTATGTTAGGTTGGTCTGGCACAAGAATCAGAGTTTTCCTCTGCAAGCTATGAAAAATTTGGGTTTAGCACGGATTTGGGATGACGAATTATACATTCAACCAGTGTTGAATGAGCACTTGTCCTTAAGGAGTTTAGAGTCTGTGACCAGGGAGAATGATGATTTTCTTAGCTCGGGCAGTTTTTCTAACAAGGTAGTTGCATTGTGTGTTTTTGAACACTGATGATAAATTCAAGTTTCTCTTCCTGCCCCATAGCCCGGAAGCTGAAGAAACTTGGTAATCTGAAACTACAGGAGGAAGGAGAGGCTTCCAGCACCACCAGCCCCACTGAGGAGACAGCCCAGAAGCTGACAGTGTCACACATTGAAGGCTATGAATGTCAGCCCATCTTTCTGAATGTCCTGGAAGCCATTGAGCCAGGTGTGGTGTGTGCTGGACATGACAACAACCAGCCCGACTCCTTCGCAGCCTTGCTCTCTAGCCTCAATGAACTGGGAGAGAGACAGCTTGTACATGTGGTCAAGTGGGCCAAGGCCTTGCCTGGTAAGGAAAAGGGAAGTGGGAGCATGAGATAAGGGGGATCATATTTAGTGAACGCTCCTATGGGCCAGCCACCACGTCTGGTGCTTTTCTGCCCATTAACTCAGGTAGTCTTCATCGTAACCCTATGGGAGAGGGATTGTTATAAATCTCACTTTAAACATACAGGGATTGAGACTCAGAAAGCAAAGAGAAAGATAGTATTATAAGGTGTCCTATGTGGCCCACATTGATGCACAGCAGTCATGCTTTCACATTTAACTCACAGAAATGGTCAGCAAAATTCCCCTTAATCACAAAATCACATAGACATACCCATATATGCCTTAGGATGCTCTTCTATATTTGCACACACAGGCTCACCCCAAAGATAATCTCCAGCCTGACTGATATTCTGTCTTCAGTGTCACCTTTAGGAACTATATCATGGGAACTCTCATAATATGATATGGTAGAAAGAACATGAGGTTGGGAATCAGCACACTTCAGATCTACTTTTAGTTCTGCTAGTAACTTATTGTGTGATCCCTTCCCCTTCTGGGTCTCAATTTCTCTATCTGTATAATGTATAAGGCATGGTTTGTACCAAATTGATGGTTTTCAAATTTTGCTTCAAGAAATGCTTTGTGCACTTTAAACTACCTAAGGAATCATAATAGGAGGAAAGATTAGGTGATAGTGAAAGAATTATCAACTGTTGGTCTAACAGAAGTTGGATAACAGAAGTTCCCCAGTGGTGGGGAACTCACTTCTTTCTTATGTCATCTGTTGCTTAAACAAGTCTGGTTATTAAAATATTACAGCTTAAGGAATTCTTAGAGATCCTCTATCCAATGATTCACAAACTTTCATTTAACAGCCAAGTGCTTTATTTCTCAAAAGAATTGTACACAGATATGAGTGGAGCTAGTTTATTTAAAGCCAGAGTCTGTGGCTTGGGCCTCACCAGTTCAGCCTCTTTCTCTCTATCCCAGGGAAGCCCCCAGATCACTCTTGCAAAATCTTAGGGCTCCGAGGAACACAGTTTGAAAACCAGTGAAGTATATGCTCTTTAAAGGTTCTCCTAATCTTGCAATTATGATTCAAAGACTCTTTTGGAATAATAACAACTAAACCTTCTCTTGTGGAGTCAAAGATTAACCTGCCTTTCAATAATAACTGCCATTCAGGTAGAAATGTATAGTGAACAGAGCAATTTTGTATATATTACCTGAATTGATTCTTATAGGAATCCTATAAAATGAGATTATTTCTCCTGTTTTACAGACCAAATAGGGAAGCTGTGAGAATGATGTGATTGACCTATAGTTACATAGTCAGAAAATAGCAGGACCAGAACTTGAGCCCAGGTTCTCTCCTGATTCCAAATCTTCCCTTTATTCCACTCCACCTGTAGGCTGCAGCACCACTGCAGTTCTGTAACTCTGGGCTTTACAGTGAGGGGCCAAGGCTTCACTGAAGGCCACTTGGGTCATACTGTGGGCTTGCTGCATTTGAAGACATTGCATGTTGGCTGTCAAGTCTTAGATTTGTATTTCCAACTCACAGGTTAGGCCTGGTCACAGCCCTAACCATCTCTTGCACCTTCTCAGCTTGGGAAGCTGAGGTTGACTAGGCAATAAGATCACTGGGAAGGAAACCCAAGGACTCTGATTGGATATGTTCTGTGCCAAAGCAGAGGGTTCACACAGAGAGGAAAAATATAAAAAAGAAAAAGGAGAAAGCTGCTTTAATTCTTATCACTTTTTCATCTGGATATTTTGATATCATGTGTTTGACAAAGATTCAAAGTTTAATCTTCCCAAGCAGTTTCCAAACACTTATCTCATTTTATAAGTTACAGAGCTTTTTCATATAGATGATCCCAGTTAATCCTCACAACAATTCTATGAATCATAGAGACTATTATTTCCATTTCACATGCCAAGGCTCAAAGAGGATAACTAACTTGCTCCATTTGGTCACTTAACACATGGAACCAGAACTTGACCTAGACCTTCAGGTTTCTAAATTGGTTATCTTGACAATAACCTAGTGCAAAATTCTATAGCAGAATTTGTATGACTTGGGATCACTGGGGCTTTCCTTGGCCCAGCCACCAGGATGGAAAGCCCCCTCCCCTTACATTAACAAATCTGCAAACCAATATCAGTTCACCATCTAGCTTGCCAGACTAAATGATCTCTGACTCCGAGTCTTTTAAAAGAATAGCTTCAAAAGAAAGCCAATTACCACATTCATAAGAACTGTTCTTCATATTATCTATAATTACCTACAAGTTCAAGTAATTCACTAATTCAATAGATTGAGTTCTTGACCTGTAAAATGAACTGTGCTAGGCCCCTAATAAGATAAATTTTGTTGTAAGTTTTCTACGACAGTAATGATGTATGGAAATTGCCTAGTAGAGTACCTGGCACATTAATAAATGATAACTATTAATTTAGAGTGGGTGAGTAGACTGGGTGTGCACAGTATATTTAGAATCTAATTTATCTGGTTTGGAATCCTAGCTATGGACTAGTTCTGTGACCTTGAGTAAATCACATGTCTTCTCTGTGCTTCTGTGTCCTCATTTGTAAGATGATAGAATAATCGCTACCTTTCAAATTGTCGTCAACAGATTATGTATAAAGAGCACCTAGTAAGGTAGCCTGAAACATAGTAAATGCTCTGTAAATGGTGGTTTATTATTATGAGACTTGAGTGCTAAGCCACTGCTTTCATGAAACTCAATTTTAGCTACCACTTGCCTTGCCTGCTCATGCATGGACCACAAGGTGAAATTGTCTTCTCTGAAGACCTTGGCAGGCAGATGCACTACAGCAGCAAAGATTTCCAAACTGGCCTTTCTTTGAGCCTATTCTCCCAGACCAGACATGAGACTACAAGTTTCTGCTGCACATGAAAAAAATATGATGTCAGTTGGATTCTAGTGAGAAAACAGAGTGTCTAATAAACTGCTTCTGCTCCCTAACCTGTTTAATGTGTTTCAAAACCTGAGAATGACTCCTCTCTGTTTCTCCAAAACAGCCTAACACAATGGCAAATGGGCGTTGAGTGAATGCATACTTAAGGAAATCTGTAGGGCTGCGGCTACTCTTTCCTCAAGTAATCCCTTGATAGTCATGCAGGCTACTTCAGAGATTGGGCATTAGAGAACAGAGTCAGGTATTATAATCAGATTAGACTCTAGGGAAATTAGCCAGCCATATTGCTGATATGTGCACAGTTACTGGGCTTCCGTGCTAAGCAGCTCTCATTAAGCACAGTTAATTAATATTATGGCCAACTTAAGCTTTCCCTTTTCTCTCCTGTTTGTTAGTTCGGCAGCATTTTAGGGAGAAAAAAATAAGCATCAGTATGGACAATTTGCTTCATACCTGTACAATTTAATTCTCATCCTTCCATGTTCCTTCACATTCACACACTCCACTAGAAGACCAAGGTTCACCAGCCAAAGACTTTTCTTGCTCCCCACTGCCTCCTACCCAAGATATTCAGGGTTCAACCTCCCAGGCCTCTTCTCTAAGAGATCCCTGGTTGCTACATGCCTAGACCCTGCTTCTTATTTCCTACTGAGAAGGGTCAGTCCAAGGCATTCTGTGCTACAGAAGGGTTCCAGGCAGGAACTACTCTGGGATCTGAGGCTCCAGCCAGTCTGTCAGTGTGTCGTTACAGTGAAGGTGGGAAGCACAGGCCTGGGAGCTAAGACTGCCAAGATGAGGTACTCTAGAATCCCTGATATCTGGAAGGCTTAGGATCTAAAGGAAAAGAACAGGGAAATGGGGCTATATGAGTGGACAGGGACCAACCAAGCAGAACAATGTATCTGGACAATGTAGACTTCAGACCTGATCCTATGGCTGACAAAAGTTGGTGACCTTGGTGGTTCCTGAGCTGTAACCTTCAGCAGTGGAGTAGAAAAAACACTGGAGAACAGAATCAGAACACCTGGGTTCTAGTATTAGTTCAGCCACATATAAACCATATGACCTTGGGCAAGTCAATTTATTTCTCTGGCCCTCATGTTCCTTGTTGGTAAAATAAGTGTCACATCACCTAACCTCTGGGATTATTGTGAGAGTTAAATTAGGTCATCAACAGGAAAGTGAGAAGTTTGGTCTACATTTGGGGAAGCATTCCTAATGAGGTATGATGACAAAATTTCAGATAATTCTGGATTTGTTAGTGAGAAGAGAGAGTGTTGGTAGGGATGAGCTCTGAGGTGATGCCTTTATAACTTTAAGCATCCAACTGTTTCAGAACCTCCAGGAGAACATGGCCATGTCTGTACTACCTGTGTGTTATTGTAGAGGTAGCATCTGGGAGCCTCTGCTCTCTGAGTTTAAGGGAGGTAATTTGGAGATCATTTAATTCTCATTTTATAAAAGGAAAACAAATTGAGGATCTTTAGGCCATTTGTTTAGGTTTCTTAAGTGCCCACTCAAATACGTGGACTGTACTAAGTACTAGGGAGGTAAACTTGAATATGAAGATATGGTCCCTGTCTTCAAGAAGCTCTAAGTCTTGTGGGGGAGACAGACATGTATGTACATAGATTTCAATGCTGTGTAATGAGTGCTATAACTGCGTGAGGCTACACAAGGAGCAATGAGAATGTAAAATAAGAATCTTTAAGCCTTCTTCTTGGATGAGTTGGAAAAGCCTTCACAGAAGAGGTAGCCTTTGAGTGAAGACTTGAAAGATGAGTAGGTGTTTAACCGGATGAAAGACCTGAGAAGGAGGAATGCATTCTAGGCAAAAGCAACTGCCTGTGCAGAGATAACAGAGATATAGAGGCATGTGAGAGGGCAAGTGGCAACAGATCAGTCTAGGCAGCAGGTCATAAAGGGCCTGTTCATATATAATGATGGCAGTAAGATGGGGATGGCAGTAAGGTGGGAAACTAGTAGGGCCAGGCTACCTATTGAGTAGAAAAGAATGGAGAGGAACTGCCAGGCAGAAAGTGGGATGGACGCAAGAGAGGGAACATGAAAGTGGTCAACAGGAGGCAGTGGCTGTCAAGACATCTCTCCATACACTGTACACTGTATGTAATATCCGTCTCCCAGGGTTGTTAGAAGGGTCAAACCAGCTCATAGCTGGAAAAGAGCTTTGTGAAGTGAAAACTGCTGTTTATGTGGGAGAAATGATGTTATCCTGCATCTTCGGAAAGGTAGTGTGATCAAGAGCACAGACCTTGGAATCTGACTGCTTTGCTTTGGAACTTGGTCTACCAATTACTAGCTGTATGACCTTGGACAAGTTCCTTAATCTCTCTCTGACTCACTTGTACTGGTTCACAGAATGGAGATAATAATATTACCTACTTTACTAATTGTTGTGAATATTAAATGAGATAATATAAGTAAAGTGCTTAGAAAAGAGTTAAATGTGCCCCATAAATACATACAACTATCATATACCCAAAATAATTTTTAAGTTTTTTTTTAAAAAGCAATCCAATGGAAATCAAAAGAAAAAAAGAGTTTGCTCGTATATGCAGTCAATAAGTGTTAGCTTATTTTTCTCTTACAACTGACAATGCCCTTTTTTTTCTCCATCATCATCTCATTTGAGCAGCTCAGTGATGTAGGGAGGACAACGAATATTATCCTCACCATATAGTTTGTGCTTTTCCCCACCACCCCTCAATGGCCAGTCTGGATGGTCCCTGGGAATCCTTAGGGGATGTCCGAATGCCAGACCATCTCTGCCCAGCAGGGGCTCAGACTTAGCTCAGCCCGTCAGTACCCAGATTGACCACTGCCTCTGCCTCTTCTTCTCCAGGCTTCCGCAACTTACACGTGGACGACCAGATGGCTGTCATTCAGTACTCCTGGATGGGGCTCATGGTGTTTGCCATGGGCTGGCGATCCTTCACCAATGTCAACTCCAGGATGCTCTACTTTGCCCCTGATCTGGTTTTCAATGAGTAAGTGCTCCTGGGGCCCAGACCTCACTAAAATACAGCAGCTTGGCCAGACCCAGTTGGTGGTGATGGTGATGGAGTGACAGTGAAGCTTACCTCATTTGACCTGCAGGTGTGGCATTGGATGCCCCAGCCAGCCAACTCGGTATGAGGCAGCTTTGCCCTGGCTTTCAGCCAACTGGTAGGAGCTGAGGAGGATGGTGCTGAGACTACCCCTTTCACACCCAAGAACCAATCCTAGTCGTGTTTCTGGTCTCCTTTACAGCTTATCTCAGAACCACATGGAAAGATTCCTCCCCTTCACTTTGAGCAACATATAAAAGAGGCAGAAAGACTCTGGCTTTAGGGGCTGAAGTTTCTTGGGTTCTGTTGCTACCACCAAAGGCTACTGCTAGTCACCACTTGCTGAGCAACTAGTTTGTGCCAAGAATATGCTAGATACTTTCTAAATCCTATCTCATTGAGTCCTCATGGTGACCTGACCTCCCCTTTTTATAGATAACTCTATTTTTTTTATGGACGGGGAAAGTCAGGCTCAGCAAAATAAAGTGACTCACCCAAAGTCACAGAGCTAGTGCCTGTTGGAGAGAAGATTCAAATGTATTTCCGTGTGAATCCCAGCTCTTCTGCGTCATGGTGGTAACTGATGGGGAGGAGTACCTCTACCACTCTCTGTCTGTGTGACCTTGGTACTGCCATTTTCTTTCTCTCAAACAGCTTTAATTAATACCTGCCCTGCCACTAGCTCTATATAACATCATGAATTTGGCCAGTGGCTCAGATTTTGGAATTACATTTTTCTCCACTAAAATCTCAGTTCTATTATTTTCTTAATCAGCATCTTTGGGAAAGACCCTTAACTTTTCTGACCCCCAATTTCTTCGTCAATTAATGATAATAGAACCTTCATAAGTAATTTCTTATGATAACTAAATGGGAACTGACAGATGTGGAATGTCTGGCCCATAGTGGGCAAGAAAAAAAAGAAAAAAAAAAAAGTCCCTTTCTGATCCACCGTTCCCTAAGAGTGATATTTTTTTTTCCCTCAAGATGGAGTTTGGCGCTGCCACCCAGGCTGGAGGGTGGTGGTGCAATGATCTCGGCCCACTGCAACCTCCACCTCTCTGGTTCAAGCAATTCTCCTGCCTCAGCTTCCCGAGTAGCTGGGCTTATAGATGCCAGCCAGCATGTCCAGCTAATTTTTGTATTTTTGGTAGAGATGGGATTTCACCATGTTAGCCAGGCTGGTCTTGAACTCCTGACCTCATTATCTGCCCACCTCAGCCGGGCATGATAATCTTTTCTATGTCTGCTGTATGAGGTCCCTCGATGGCATAATGAATGGAGCTGGCCAGAGAAATCTTCCCAAGGACCTTGAGCTAGTCTCCCCACAGAGAATCCTTCCAGTCAGGACAGGAATTGACCTTCCCCCCTCTTCAGCCCTCTAACCCAGAAGAGTCTTAAAATAAAATCTACAGGCCAGTGGTTCCTTCCAGTACAGCACTGCAATGTGAGGGAGAGTGAGCGTCCCCAGCTGCCCTCTCCCAACCCTGCCAGCCTGGTAGCCAGAAGCTAAGAATAACCACTAGGCTTTTGGCACAAACTGCTTTGTGGTTTTCAGACCTCCAAAAAGTTGCCTATGATGCCATCTTCTGGGGCAGGCCTTGAAAAGCCCCCTAACTGTTCATCTCCCATCCTCAAACCCCTGCTGCCCTTAAGCAATTGAATCAACTCCATGAGCACCTGCTCTACCTTCCCCAGAGCTCTGAGACCTTTGGAGCTTTGAAAAGTGATAATTGGCTGTTCTCTAAATCCTCATTTCCTTTTCTACCTCTGAGTAAGCATGTGGCATCCCACCTCAGCTTCCTGGTCCAGTCTTGTTCAGCTTATAAAAAGGCCTCCCCACAGGGTCAGAGGCCTAGACCCATCAAATCCCAGGGCTCCTGAAACAATAGGACCCCTATTCCTCCTGTAGGAAGCCACTAGGTTAGAACTCTCAGGGTGTCTACAAACATCTAGATAAGTGTTTCTCAACATGGATTATTTTGACATATTGGGAAAAATAATTTTGTCAATATGTAGAATATGATTGACATACCTGGCACCAGCCTACTTTATACCAAAGAGGATTCCAGTCATTCTGACAGCCCAAACTGCTCCCACGCATTTCTAACACCCACTGAAGAAGCAGTACTCTCCAGTTGAGAGTGACTAATTGCTGCCAGCCTCCCTAAGGTGCTAATGGGGAGCCTCAGACCCAAAGAGAGAGATAAGAACTTGTTCAAAGTAGGTCAACCCATTTGCTGATCTCTTCAACACCAAACTCTATTATCAGCCCTGTTTTTTTCTTTCCTTCTGTCTTTGTAGAGATCACATGTTGTGAGGATAATGAGCCTGAACCTTAGCTGTGTGACCTTGGGCAAATTACTGAACTTCTATGTGCCTCAAATTTTATCTGGAGACTGCTGAAGAGTATTATAATAGCACCTTTCTACATGTCATTTATGGAACACCTGCTATGTGTCAGGCACTGTGCTTAGTGTTTTCCAATCTTCATTTCTCATCTTATTTTCTTTCTTGTACTCCCACCAACCCTGCTCTCCTCCTAAATTCCATTCCTGCCTCATTTTTACACCCTCCATTCTCCTCTCTCTTCCTTCCTTTAACTGTCTCCCTAGTATTTTTTCCCTTTTTCCCCCTTTCTTGTCCCCTTCCCCTATGAATTTCCTCCCTTTCCTTTCCCCTTCTCTTTCCTCCATTCCCCACTTTTTCTGCCCCTGAGGCCTGCAGCAATGTTAAAGGAATCCTCATTCCAGCATTGTGATTTCAATGGTAAAAAAAGATTGCAGCATTGTCATCAACAGAGGTGGGAAAGTACATTGGAGACTGGAGCAGGGCCAGACCTCAGGGTCAGCCAATCTTACTAAAAAATTCTCTATAGTGAAAGAGCTTGGAGCAACACTGTTCTGCTCAATTGATTTGTGATACCATCTAAACACTTCCTCTTTCCAGTTGGGCTTCAGCCTGAGTTGAATAATTCTACACCATCTGCCCCCTTCTCTCTTTCTCCAGGACAGCCAAGATCTCTCTGAGATAGGATGCTGAGTTTCCACCCAGACAATACCAGGCCTTCTCATCCTGTGGAGTAGGCTAGTGGCTTGGAAACCAAAATGTCAAACCATAGCCTTTAGGCTCCATCTGGGAGGTCTTTGTCCTCACCACTTAAGTGGGTGTCAGATTTCCTTCCCTTTCTGCATATGCTGCACAATCAATTTCTGTCTTACACACACACACACACACACACACACAATTTTTGAAGTGCTGAAAACTAGAAAGCCTACTAGCATGAGGATGCTGTGTCTTCTCTTAGAGGTATGCCATGGTCAGCCATGGAACCGAGAGGTTGCTCTTCCTTGAAAAGTTGGCCAAGCATTGGCCACCTCCCCGTATAATTTATAGGTGATAATGTGGTGATCTGTTCAGAAGTAACTATAATAAATGCAGCTCACATATGTCTACAGTTTCCAAACTGTGGTAAGGAGCAGCCAGCATATGAGGGAATGGGCTCCCCTTCAGCAGGGGACATTTAAATTAGACATTCAAAAACACTCCCTGGCAGATTTAACATTGAAACTCATTTTGAAAGAACAATGTGGAATCTCCTTCACTGGAAGTTTTTGAAGAAATATTAAATTTCTAGTATTCCAGGCCAGAGGCAAAGGGGTCAACAGGATGACCAAACACTTCGGGTCACTTGCAAATCCTGGTGTCCTGATGTTAAGAGCTGACTACTGGGGCTTCTCCTAAAAATCCTTCATGTTGAGCTGCCTGGGAGGCAGGTTCTTGTTCTGGCTGTAGCTGGGATATTAGAACTCTAGTCAGGGAGACCATGTGCCTGCCCCATTGTGTTCATTTGGTTAGGCTTTCTTGTCCCTGACTCAGAAAACAGAAGGGGCACAGAGACCTGGAAATTCCATGCACTAACCCATATCCTGGCCAGGGAGGATAGTAGTAATCAGGATGTCAGGATTTTGGAAAAGAGAGAGATTAAAAAACAAACAAACAAACAAACAAAAAAACCAGACCAACAAACAAACAAACAAAAACCTCATCCTGATCCCTGAAGCACCAGCAGGAGAAACAGCAAGCTCTTCTTGGAGAACCTGGGGAGGAAGGGCAATTAGAGACATTCCCTCTGGGCTTATTGCAAGCCTCCCCTCATTCCTTTTTCCTCTATGTATCTCCTTCCCAGGTACCGCATGCACAAGTCCCGGATGTACAGCCAGTGTGTCCGAATGAGGCACCTCTCTCAAGAGTTTGGATGGCTCCAAATCACCCCCCAGGAATTCCTGTGCATGAAAGCGCTGCTACTCTTCAGCATTAGTAAGTGCCTAGAGGTGCAGGGAATGCCCCTGAGGGCACAGAGACTCAGAGAGGACCACTTTTGCCATTAAAACGTTATTAGGGAGATGCCAGCTCCTTGACATTTCCCTTCTTCATTTCCCCTCCCCATCCCCACTGTACTCTCCCTCAGTATCATTCTTCTAACAAGAAACAATTTCATGACTAGAAGCCAATGTATTTGCTAGAAGTCAGCTTCCATCGGATTCCTCACCTATCCCTAGTCTATCTTTGGGACAAGGCCTTTTAGACTGGTTATAGCAGGTCTGTGAATTTCTCCACAGCTTCTGCTATAGAAACAAACATGGGCCACCTTGTATTCCTTGCAGGGCAGTAAAGCAGGAGGCATTTCCTCCTGGAAAGATTTCCTCTTCTGCCAACAGGAGGAGGTCTATGTAAGCAACTCAGGTAGGATTTATTTGGCAGCCAAGGAACTTTTCTTTAATATCTTTTCTAACAAGAGCCCTTTCTTAGCCTCTGTTGAGGAAGAAAGGCAAAATTTGATATTCAAAGCTATGTGTTTTAGTTGTCTAAATCAGGGTTTGACTGTAAATGACATAAAAACTTAGGTCCTAAAAAATGAGTATATGAGAAGAGTAGAAAAAGAAAAGATTCAGGAAATTTGATTTACTTGACTCCCTTCAGATTGGATCCAGCTATCCTTTCCCCTGAGATCTCCCTGACAGACTGAAGGCCCCAAGCCCACAGACTTCAACTAACAGGAAGCCAAGTAGATGGTTCCCTGTGGGGGTGGGGGTCAAGTTTGTGGTCAGAAAACTTGGTGCTTTGTCTAATGTTCCTTCGTGGGCATGCTTCCCCTCCCCATTCTGTCTTCATCCCACATCAGTTCCAGTGGATGGGCTGAAAAATCAAAAATTCTTTGATGAACTTCGAATGAACTACATCAAGGAACTCGATCGTATCATTGCATGCAAAAGAAAAAATCCCACATCCTGCTCAAGGCGTTTCTACCAGCTCACCAAGCTCCTGGACTCCGTGCAGCCTGTAAGCAAACGATGGAGGGTGCTTTATCAGGGAGAACAGCCTGATAGAGCCAATGATAATATGCTTCTCTAGGGTCTGGCACCACCTGTTGGGAGGTGCTTCCATTCCCCTCTGGCTTTGAGTGTGGTCCAGGAAGAAAATGTGGTGAAGAAAGGAACACGGGTCACAGTGTCCCAGCTGGATATTGTGAAAGGGGTGGAGGAGTTGAGAACAGAGCAGTTGGGACTCAGGGAAGGGACTTACAGCAGATGAATTCTCTAGGCAGACAAAACAGACCTGGATGTTTCTCCCCTCTTCTTTGAGTCATGTTCATGTGAGTTTGTCTGTGTGTGTGTGTGTGTGTGTGCGTGCGTGTGTGTATGTGTGTGACAGAGAGAGAGAGGAGAGAGAGAGAGAGAGAGAGAGAGAGAGATGGAGTGCAGAGGCTGGGGTGAGAGCACAAGCTGGAGAAGTCTTGAGTCAGAAAGCTTACAATGGTATAAGACATCGCTTGGGAGCCCTCAGTGACTCCATGGAGACCATCTCTCTCTCTCTCTCTCTCTCTCTCTCTCACTCACACACACACACACACACACACACACACACGACCTCATGGGGGAGGACCAAGGAAGGACAGGGAAGGGGGAGGAAACAAAAGACTGAAAGACCAAAAATCAAAGGTTAGGGAAGTCTAGCAGAGCCCACCTCCTTGTAAACCCTGTTTTTCTCTCTCTTATTGTTCCCTACAGATTGCGAGAGAGCTGCATCAGTTCACTTTTGACCTGCTAATCAAGTCACACATGGTGAGCGTGGACTTTCCGGAAATGATGGCAGAGATCATCTCTGTGCAAGTGCCCAAGATCCTTTCTGGGAAAGTCAAGCCCATCTATTTCCACACCCAGTGAAGCATTGGAAATCCCTATTTCCTCACCCCAGCTCATGCCCCCTTTCAGATGTCTTCTGCCTGTTATAACTCTGCACTACTCCTCTGCAGTGCCTTGGGGAATTTCCTCTATTGATGTACAGTCTGTCATGAACATGTTCCTGAGTTCTATTTGCTGGGCTTTTTTTTTCTCTTTCTCTCCTTTCGTTTTCTTCTTCCCTCCCTATCTAATCCTCCCATGGCAACTTCAGACTTTGCTCCCCATTGTGACTCCTATCTGTGTTTTGAATGGTGTTGTATGCCTTTAAATCTGTGATGATCCTCATGTGGCCCAGTATCAAGTTGTGCTTGTTTACAGCACTACTCTCTGCCAGCCACACAAACGTTTACTTATCTTATGCCACGGGAAGTTTAGAGAGCTAAGATTATCTGGGGAAATCAAAACAAAAGCAAGCAAAAAAAAAAAAAAAAAAAAAAAAAAAAAAAAAAAGGCAAAAACAAAACGAAAAATAAGCCAAAAAACCTTGCTAGTGTTTTTTCCTCAAAAATAAATAAATAAATAAATAATTACACACATACAAACAAATATATAGAAATCCCCAAAGAGGCCAATAGTGACTAGAAGGTGAAAATTGCAGGCCCCTGGGGAGTTACTGATTTTTTCATCTCCTCCCTCCATGGGAGACTTTATTTTCTGCCAATGGCTGTTGCCATTAGAGGGCAGAGTGACCCCAGAGCTGAGTTGGGCAGGGGGCTGGACAGAGAGAGAGGAGAGGACAAGGAGGGCAGATGGAACATCAGTACCTGCCCACAGCCTTGGCCCCTGGGGGCTAGACTGCTCAACTGTAGAGCAATTCATTATACTGAAAATGTGCTTGTTGTTGAAAATTTGTCTGCATGTTAATGCCTCACCCCCAAACCCTTTTCTTTCTCACTCTCTGCCTCCAACCTCAAATTGACTTTCAATAGTTTTTCTAAGACCTTTGAACTGAATGTTCTCTTTAGCCAAAACTTGGTGACTTCCACAGAAAAGTCAGACCACTGAGAAGAAGGGGAGCAGAGATTTAACCCTTTGTAAGGCCCCGTTTGGATCCAGGTCTGCTTTCTCATGTGTGAGTCAGAGAGGAGCTGGAGCCAGAGGAGAAGAAAGTGATAGCTTGACTGTTCTCCTGCTTAGGACACTGACTGAATAGTTAAACTTTCACTGCCACTACATTTTCCCCACCTTTAAAAGACCTGAATGAAGTTTTCTGCCAAACTCCGTGAAGCCACAAGCACCTTATGTCCTCCACTCAGTGTTTTGTAGGCCCGAACTTCATCACACTGCATTTCAGCCATGGTGGTCAAGCCTGTTTGCTTCTTTTGGGCATGTTCACAGATTCTCTGTTAAGAGCTCCCCCCATCAAGAAGGTTAGCAGGCCAACAGCTCTGACATCTATCTGTAGATGCCAGTAGTCACAAAGATTTCTTACCAACTGTCAGATCGCTGGAGCCCTTAGGCAAACTGGAAAGAAGGCATCAAAGGGATCAGACAAACTGGGTGTCTTGTCCTTGTCCCCCAGAGATGACACCCTTCCAGCAAGTGGAGAAGTTCTCACTTCCTTCTTTAGAGCAGCTAAAGGGGCTGCCCAGATCAGGGTTGAAGAGAAAACTCAATTACCAGGGTGGGAAGAATGAAGGCACTAGAACCAGAAACCCTGCAAATGCTCTTCTTGCCACCCAGCATATCCACCTGCAGAAGTCATGAGAAGAGAGAAGGAACAAAGAGGAGACTTTGACTACTGAATTAAAATCTTCAGCAGCAAAGCCTAAAGTCAGATGGACACCATCTGGTGAGTTCACTCATCATCCTCCTCTGCTGCTGATTCTGGGCTCTGACATTGCCCATACTCACTCAGATTCCCCACCTTTGTTGCTGCCTCTTAGTCAGAGGGAGGCCGAACCATTGAGACTTTCTATAGAACCATGGTTTCTTCCGGAAAGGTCTGGTTGGTGTGGCTCCAATACATTGCCACCCATGAACTCAAGGTGTGCCCTGGGACACTGGTTTCATCTAGTCTTTTGGCACGCCTGTGTTCTGTTGACTTCATTCTCCAACCCCAAGTGCAAGGGAAAATGTCCACCTACTTTCTCATCTTGGCCACTGCCTCCTTACTTAGCTCTTAATCTCATCTGTTGAACTCAAGAAATCAAGGGCCAGTCATCAAGCTGCCCATTTTAATTGGTTCACTCTGTTTGTTGAGAGGATAGTTTCTGAGTGACATGATATGATCCACAAGGGTTTCCTTCCCTGATTTCTGCATTGATATTAATAGCCAAACGAACTTGCAAAACAGCTTCTTTAAATAACAAGGGAGAGGGGAACCTAAGATGAGTAATATGCCAATCCAAGACTGCTGGACAAAACTAAAGCTAACAGGTTCCCTTTCTGGGATGGGATAGACACATTCTGGTTTTCTTTATTACTACACCATCTGGCTCATGTACAGGATCACTTTTAGCTGTTTTAAACAGAAAAAAATTCCACCACTCTTTTCAGTTACACTAGGTTACATTTTAATAGGTCCTTTACATCTGTTTTGGAATGATTTTCATCTTTTGTGATACATGGATTGAATTATATCATTCTCATATCTCTCCTTGTAAATACTAGAAGCTCTCCTTTACATTTCTCTATCAAATGTTTCATCTTTATGGGTTTCCCAGTTGTGACTCTTGTCTCTATGAATATATGTTTTTCATTTGCAAAAGCCAAAAATCAGTGAAACAGCAGTGTAATTAAAAGCAACAACTGGATTACTCCAAATTTCCAAATGACAAGACTAGGGAAAAATAGCCTACACAAGGCTTTAGGCCTTCTCTTTCTGTGCTTGGATTTGAGTGAACAAAGGAGGTTTTAGCTTGGCTCTGTTCTCCCATGGATGAAAGGAGGAGGATTATTTTTTTTTCTTTTGGCCATTGATGTTCTAGCCAATGTAATTGACAGAAGTCTCATTTTGCATGCACTCTGCTCTACAAACAGAGTTGGTATGGTTGGTATACTGTACTCACCTGTGAAGGACTGGCCACTCAGACCCACTTAACTGGCGAGCTAGAAGATGAGGATCACTCACCGGAAAAGTCACGAGGACCATCTCCAAACAAGTTGGCAGTGCTTGATGTGGATGAAGAGTGAGGAAGAGAAAAAGAAGGAGCACCAGGGAGAAGACCTCGTCTGTGCCAGGCAGCAGACTGCTGCCAGGATCACGAACTCTGTAGTCAAAGAAAAGAGTCGTGTGGCGGTTTCAGCTCTCGTTCATTGGGCAGCTCGCCTGGGCCCAGCCTCTGTGTTGACATGGGAGTTGTTGGATTCTTTGTTTCATAGCTTTTTCTATGCCACAGGCAATGTTGTTGTTCTTGGAAAGTTTATTATTTTCTTTAATTCCCTTACTCTGAGAAAGGGATATTTTGAAGGACTGTCATATATCTTTGAAAAAAGAAAATCTGTAATACATATATTTTTATGTATGTTCACTGGCACTAAAATAATAGAGAGAGCTTCATTCTGTCCTTTGGGTAGTTGCTGAGGTAATTGTCCAGGTTGAAAAACAATGTGCTGATGCTAGAGTCCCTCTCTGTCCATACTCTACTTCCAAATGGATATAGGCATACATAATAAGTTTTATTCGACTTGTACTTTAAGAGAAAATATGTCCACCATCCACATGATACTGACACAAATGAGCTAACATTGAGCTTCAAGTAGCTTCTAAGTGTTCGTTTCACTAGGCACAGCACAGATGTGGCCTTTCCCCACTTCTCTCCCTTGATATCTGGCAGGGCATAAAGGCCCAGGCCACTTCCTCTGCCCCTTCCCAGCCCTGCACCAAAGCTGCATTTCAGGAGACTCTCTCGAGACAGTCCAGTAACTACCGGAGCATGGCCCCTGCATAGCCCTGGAAAAATAAGAGGCTGGCTGTCTACGAATCATCTTGTGCCAGTTGCCCAGGTGAGAGGGCACTGGGCCAAGGGAGTGGTTTTCATGTTTGACCCACTACAAGGGGTCATGGGAATCAGGAATGCCAAAGTACCAGATCAAATCCAAAACTTAAAGTCAAAATAAGCCATTCAGCATGTTCAGTTTCTTGGAAAAGGAAGTTTCTACCCCTGATGCCTTTGTAGGCAGATCTGTTCTCACCATTAATCTTTTTGAAAATCTTTTAAAGCAGTTTTTAAAAAGAGAGATGAAAGCATCACATTATGTAACCAAAGATTACATTGTATCTGCTAAGATACCAAAATTCACAAAGGCAGGGAGGGAGCAAGCATTAGTGCCTCTTTGATAAGCTGTCCAAAGACAGACTAAAGGACTTTGCTGGTGACTGACTTATAAGAGTTTTGTGGGGGTTTTTTTCCCTAATAATATACATGTTTGGAAGAGTTGAAAATAATTTTGGGAAAATGGGTTTATGGGTCC
The DNA here is from genome assembly GCF_008728515.1 of Papio anubis. Classification (NCBI taxonomy): domain Eukaryota; kingdom Metazoa; phylum Chordata; class Mammalia; order Primates; family Cercopithecidae; genus Papio; species Papio anubis. The sequence continues at coordinate 84,084,574 of NC_044996.1, read as the reverse complement.
TTCACTAAGTGATTTTATAAGTAGAACTGGCTTTCCTATTCTTTAGTAGTTGCTGAGCAAATTCTTGAAGCTCCATCATTGCATGGTTGGAAATGGAGCTATTCTTAGCCACTGTGTTTGCTAGTGCCCATGTTAGCTTATCTGAAGATGTGAAACCCTTGCTGATAAGGAATCATTTAAAGTACTAGATTTTGCACTAGAGGGACAGCAGGCAGAAATCCTTATTTCTGCCCACTTTGGATGGCACAAGAAGTTATCTGCAGTTGAAGGCAGAAAGTTGAAATATATTGTAAATGAATATTTGTATTCATGTTTCAAAATTGAAATATATATATATATTTTATATATATATATACACACACACACACATATATATAGTGTGTGTGTGTGTGTGCGCGCGCGCGTGTGTGTTCTGATAGCTTTACCTTTCTCTGGATCTTTAGATTTGGTTCCAGATCACACCTGATGCCATGTACTTGTGAGAGAGGATGCAGTTATGTTATGGAAGCTCTCTCAGAACAGACAAGACATGTAGATTAATCAGATAACTAAAAGTTTTCTCCCCTATTGGGTCTGACCCACAGGTCCTGTGAAGGAGCAGAGGGGTAAAAAGAGTAGAGGATATGATACATTGTACTTTACTAGTTCAAGACAGATGAATGTGGAAAGTGTAAAAACTCAGTGGAACTGATTGAGATTTACCACAGGGAAGGCCCAAACTTGGGGCCAAAAGCCTACCCAAGTGATTGACCAGTGGCGCCCTAATGGGACCTGAGCTATTGGGAGAAGAGAACTGTTCTTTGGTCTTCACCATCCTTGTGAGAGAAGGACAGTTTCCTGCATTGGAACCTGGAGCAAGCGCTCCATCTTTCACACAAATTCCCTCACCTGAGATTGAGGTGCTCCTGTTAATGGGTGTCTGTGTGCTGTAATTCTGGTTTTGGATATGTTCTGTAAAGATTTTGACAAATGAAAATATGTTTTTATCTGTTAAAACTTGTCAGAGTACTAGAAGTTGTATCTCTGTAGGTGCAGGTCCATTTCTGCCCATGGGTAGGGTGTTTTTCTTTGACTAAGAGATTAACACCGGGATCTGTTGCCCAGGGCCTCCCAACTCAACCATTTCTAGGTGAAGGCAGAAAAATCCACATTAGTCACTCCTCTTCAGACATTTCAGCTGAGATAACAAATCATTTGGAATTTCTTCACCCATAGAAAGAGTGGTAGGTATTTGAATTTAGTAGGTGGAGTTTTATAGAAAAAAACAGCTTTTGCCTCAGTTTTGATTTATCCTCATTTGATTTGGCCAGAACGTAGGTAATATGCATCGATTGGCTTCTGATTCCAATTCAGTATAGCAGGGTGCTGGGTTTTTTCTTTTCCCCACCCGTCTCTTAGCCTAGGGAATTAAATAAGAAGCCTTAGAATGGGTGGCCCTTGTGACCTGAAACACTTCCTACATAAGCTACTTAACAAGATTGTCATGTAGCTGCAGATTCCTTTGCCCACCAAAGACTAGAACACACGCATATCCATAAACCAAAGGAAAGACAACTCTGAAATGCTGTTTCTCTGGTGGTTCCCTCTCTGGCTGTTGCTTCACAGTATGGGAACCTGTACTCTGCATAGGTGACAGGCCAGATTTGCATTCTCTTACAACCTTAGCCCTTGGTGTTAACTGTCCTACAGTGAAGTGCCTGTGGAGTTGTCCTATCCCAGAAGCCACTTGGATGCTGAGAGCAGCCACCATCAGAACGACCCACGCGAAAAAAAAAAAAAAATTAAAAACTCCCCTCACAACCCAGTGACACCTTTCTGCTTTCCTCTAGACTGGAACATTGATTAGGGAGTGCCTCAGACATGACATTCTTGTGCTGTCCTTGGAATTAATCTGACAGCAGGAGGGAGCAGACTATGTAAACAGAGATAAGAATTAATTTTCAAAGTTGAAGGGAAAAAAAAGAAAGAAAAAAGAAGAGAGAGAGAAAGAAAGCATCATACAAAGATTTTCTTAAAAGAAACAATTTTGCTTGAAATTTCTTTAGATGGGGCTCAGTTGTCACAGTGGCACTTGGCCTCCACTGGGCAGCAGGACCAGCTCCAAGCGCTAGTGTTCTGTTTTCTTTTTGTAATCTTGGAATCTTTTGTTGCTCTAAATACAATTAAAAATGGCAGAAACTTGTTTGTTGGACTAAATGTGTGACTTTGGGTCTGTCTCTGCCTCTGCTTTCAGAAATGTCATCCATTGTGTAAAATATTGGCTTGCTGGTCTGCCAGCTAAAACTTGGCCACATCCCCTGTTGTGGCTGCAGGATCGAGTTATTGTTAACAAAGAGACCCAAGAAAAGCTGCTAATGTCCTCTTATCATTGTTGTTAATTTGTTAAAACATAAAGAAATCTAAAATTTCAGATGAATGTCATCAGAGTTCTTTTAATTAGCTCTTTTTATTGGCTGTTTTTATTGAAGTCAAGAGTTGGTATCATGCCCAGTTGTGTTTTATGCTATTTTGATTTTCATATATTTTTAAAAGTCTTTGCACAAGGCTTACAAATTTGCCCTGTGGTGGCCTTAGCATAAGCTGACCTGGGACCACCAAAATAACAAGGAATTTGGGCTAGAAAGCACAGATGGACACTGGCGGCCCATCACAACTTCTCTTGAAAAACACCAAACTTGTCAGCTGGGGAAAAGCCACACAAAGCCCAGTTGCCTACTTTCACAACCTTATCCATGTGGGAGCATAAAATGGTGGCATCACTGCCCAGTTCTAACCAAGCTTCAGTTAAAGAATGGGCACCTTCACATCCTCACTATTTTTCAGGGGCCTTACCATCCTCGACCACCCAAGTAAAATCTAAATCAGCCTTCTTTTGGGTTCTTCAGTTCAAGTAAGGCCTCTTCTTGTGGCCTCTCAGTGTGAATACTTACGAGGTTCCAGATTGAATTTTTGGGCCTGAGATACAAGGCATCAATGAGGTGTGACAAAACATGTCAACGAATAATAAGAAAATTCTCTGTTCTTCCATATCCTCCCCTGTAATAAGGGTTGTCAGAATGCCTTCTTTCTCGGCTGAGTTGAAGATTCAGTGAGAACATATGTGACACAGCTGGTGGGCTATTAAGCTCTGGCTTTGCTCCCTGTTAAAATGCCAGAACCCTTGAGAGGGATCCCACATTGAGCCATGTTTATCATTGACCACCTTAGAATGGATGTATTTCTCAGATTTTTCCTGAGATCAGTGCTTGATGGAGAGGAGAGGAGAACAATAGATTCTTGGGATGTGTGCTTTGCAGGTGTTTAAGTAAGAGACAGAGAGTATGTTTATTTGCAAGTTGTGTGTGTAAATTCAAAGCATGCCTCCAGAGGATTTTCTCTGACCACCATTGCTTAGGTCCTGTTCGTTTGCATCTACAGCGAATGACCTTACAGCAATCTGACTTGGCTTCACTCACCACTCAGCTCCTGCCTAAAGAGACAAGGTGGTTAGCATCCACCATAGGTTTTCCAAGGAGTAGCAAAGCACAAAGGACACCTAGTGGGTTGAAAAGAGCCTAGAGGCAGGAGTCCTGTATGTGACTTGCCCATAGTCATGAAGCTAGTGTATAGCTAGGATTCTCCCCTGCTGATTTACTATATGACGCTAGGCAGCAATCTGCCCTTTCTGGACCTCAGTTTTCTAATCTGTAAAATGTGTGGAGTAAAACTACATGAGATGGGAAGTCCCTTCTAGTGCGGACGCCATGGTTATTGAAAACTCCAGCAACATCTTTCTTAATCATAAGGGGAAAGAAAAAGACCATTTACTACTCCTAGAACAGTTTTGGAGCTAAATATTCACATTTGTACTAACAATTATTTACAAAACAACTAGCGTGGGGAGTGTCAAAACGACAACTGAGTCCTGTGGAATAGATATTGTCAACCCCTTCATGGATGAGGAACGGGCTCAAAAGGGAAATAGTTTCCTATTGAGATTATCTCATAAATGGCAGAGATAAGTAGGAGTTAAGCCCCAGTCCATGCACTGTCTGTACCTTCAATTAGTTTACACTCTATTAAATGCCTTTGCCAGATCACTCTGGAACTTCAATGTATAATACACAACCCCAGTCCTCCAACATCACTCTCTCCAAAGAGATTGAGCTAACCTCTAATTTAGAATTCCTGCCTGTAGAACTAGAAGGGATCTTAGACATTATCTAGCCCTAACTTATTCTTCACATGAGGGAGCTATGCAAAAAAATTTGAATGTCACTGTGAACTAAGACCTGTGTCAAGGGACCAGCCCTAGAACACCCAGTTCCTGGTCCCTTCATGTGCCTACAGGAAGCATACCAAGGTAATAGGGCACCTGAGAACTTCTACCATCCCCTTGCATATGGGTTCAGAGCCCTAGTGAGAGAGCTTCCACCTCTTGTCTGGCTCCTACATATACAGACCCAGGATCTCTACACCAACTACAGCATCTACTTCACCTACCACCCACTCCCAGGTGTTTTCTTCATGCCACTCTAGGGGAAGGTGAAAGAAGGAGAAAACTGTTGGGGGAGCTGGAATAGGGACTACAGAGGCAATGAGAACAATTTAGCAAGCATGAGGTATGAGAACTTTCTGAATTAACAGGCAGATGCAGATGGTTCAAATTCTCATATTATCCCGCCACCAATTCTTTTTCAAGCCACAACTTCCCTCCTTCCCTTAGCTCCTTCCCCACAGGGCTTCAAGCGAGGAGAAGGTCATTAGGGGAACCGCATATGGCTGTCAACCACAAGGCTTCATGCCAAACAAGGAGGTTTAATCCAAACTCTATGCAAATAGCCCTCCCCACACCCCCATTAGAGTACTTTGGATCTGAGACCAGAAAACAGCCCAGCAGAGGAAGCAGATGCTGTGCGAGGCACAACACTCACTACCTGGGCAGCAACACTTGTTTCCAAAGGAAGCAGGCCCTTTTGATGTGCGTGCACAGTGCCACGGGTGGCTGTCTGTGTTGGACTATATTGTGGGATAATTCCACTGTCTCAAAAGACTGCAAGGATCCCTCACAGGGACATGGTATTCAGTATCCCCCTCACTTATTTGTTCTTTCCTTTATTCAACAGCTATTTATTTGACACAGACAATTGTAATAAAATGTAATGGATGTTATGTTGAGGGAAGTTGGGGATTTTGCTGAGGTACAGAGGAAGGAGGCCTAGCCCAGTCTAGTAGAAAGGTCAAGGAAGGGTTCTTAGAGAAGTCTAGGCTGTGAAACAAGTTGCATGAAGATGGGGCTAGGTGTGGAAAAAGGGGCATTCTTACTCAGACAAGAGACAGTAGCCGAGTAAGGGAAACTCTGATCATTTTAGCCTGAGAGAAGGGTTTGAAGAAGAGTATGGTTTTGAGAGATGAAGGTAAAGAAGGAGGCACAAGCAAAGCCAGCAATGGCCTATACGTCACACTAAAGAGTGACGTATAGGCCTTTATCCCAAGGATGAAGGGGAGTCACAGAAGCCTTTGCCACCATTTCAATTCCTAAAGCACTGTCAGACACATAATCTCATCTAAACCTCATAACATCATGAAGAGGCAGGGGGGTCAGGGATCAGACCCATTTTGCAGAAAGGAAAACTGGCTCATCAAGATGAAGTGATTTGCCCAATGGCTACTCCCAAATAACTGATAGTCCTAAGTCTAAACTGGAAGCCCCAATTCTCCTGATTTTCAGTCTCAGTCTATTCACATTACACCAATCTATCAAAGGACCTGGCAGTGCAATTCTTGGAATGTGTTTACATGACTCTGTAGTGAGAGCAGGCATTGCCTACTATCTCACGTGAACCTGGCATGGTCTTCCTGAGGTGATATTCAATGGCACAGGGCTCCCAAATTGCAGGCAGGTGACCCCAGAGAAAAGCAGTAGCATCATCTAAAGGGGTAGTGCAGTCTGTGGAAAGCCAGCCAAATTGCTGCTCAATGGGTATGGGGCCTCATTAATTCATCCAAAGAGGAAGTCAGAAAAAAATGATGAAGGAAAAGAGACAACTTTTCACCTTCCTAGAGGAAGTAACATTTGCCACCAGCCTTGAACAACGAGATGAAATTTCACAACAGGAAAAGGTAACTGGGCAGGCAACCAAAGAAGAAGGAACAGATGGACAAATACACAAGAAGCAGAAAAGAGTATGGCTTCTGTTTTGGGACAGTCAAGACAAATGGGAACTAGTGGGGAGTAAGACTTGGAGATGAGTCTGGGCTAGGACCCATTGTGAAAGGCCTCAAGTCCCCTGTTAAGAAGTAGGTTTTCTTCTATAGGCTAGTTATTCTCAGTTGCCACATGTGAAAGATAATGACCACGTGTAGCATACTCTCAAGGGAGCCACTAGGGCTGTATTCAATTCCTGACACACTTAGTTCCTTTTTCTCACACTTAAGAAAGCAAATATGAGTGCAAGTAAGACTGACAGTATTGAAAGGAAAAATCTGAAACTCTTATAGTATGTTTAAATTATCCTCCAACTTCAATGTTTAAAATATTATCAACAAATTATCTGCCACACCTCACATCTGATTACAGAACACTAGTTGAGATAACTAAGGATTTTTGAGCAAAACTGTAACATAATGAGTTTCAGTAGATGGAAACTATGCTAAAATTTATTGTGTGATAATATGATAGAAGATGAATAGAGATTGATTCCAGGGCAAATTAACAACAACAACAGTAAAATTTACTGAGTACTTACTATGTGCCAGAAAATGCTAATGCAAAGTTCTTTACACCATATATGTTCTATAATCCTCACCTCAATCCTACGAGTTGAGAAGTTACCTTCATTATATATATAAGGAAACTGAGGCTCTGACTCAATATTATTGCTGACCTAGACCGAAGGTTACTTTTAAGTAATAAAGCCTAAACTTAAATTCAAGTATATTTGTAAGCAAATCCTGAAATTTTGATCACTACATTACATTTTATTTCTTGAAAGTCTGGTTTGTTTTCTCAAAATCTTTCCAAAGAGCCCAGTGAACTCAAAAGCAGGCAGCATTATAAACAGGAATAAAGAGGAAGGCATGTCAATGGAATTGTCTTTATAACCACCCACTCTGAGAATGACAGTTATGCCTGGTGTATAAGAGCTCAGGATTTCCACAGAGCAGCTGCCTCTTCCACAAACTTCAGGTGGGTATTATTGGGAGAATGAATGTTCTTCTCTAGCCCTACCATCTCCCAAGTGTCTTACTGAGGCTTTTGCTCCCCCTTCTTGTCTCTGGTTACAGGTAGCTGTGGTGCAGGAGTTCACTGGGTATCTGAAGAACCTATGAGCATATTTGTCTATAAAGGCAGGCAGAGAGTAAGAACATTGAACCAGGAATCAGTATTTCAGCTGCTGCCACTAACCAGCTTAACTTAAGTAGGTCCTTTCCCCTTTCTGGGCCTCAATCTCCCCATCTGTAGAGTAAGAGATAAAGGATTTGTTTTTTCTTCCAGCTATAATATGCTTTCTTAGTCTCTGAAATTGTTGGCTAAAACCAGAATTTTGTCAATCTGGTAATCTCTCACTTTGTCTCACTCCAATGCCTATAATCTTATCCCCACATTTTAGAATCCTTTATCCTAGAAAAGAGCAATGACAGAGTTTTCCATACTTGCAAATGTCCAGCCATCAGCCTTCTGACTATACACCCAATAACGTATTGTGTGTTGTTCCACAACAGTCTCCACCTTATAGTACACCACCCTGCCTCCTACTCAGACACACCTGTCAATCTTCGTGGGAATATATTTCTGCAAATGCCCCTTTGGCCGATCTGTATACTTATTTTGATATGGGCCAAACACTCTGTCAGACATTTCTCCCATTCAGAATAAATGTGGGCAACTGTGACTGCTTGAGGAGTTTCTGAGGTGAAGGTGATATGTTCTTACTGGAACCAGAATATAGGCAATGCCATGGGATAAGCATTAGTGGGCAAGAGACCAGACCAGAAGCTTCCCTTTGGGAATAGAACAATACATCTTATCAGCCTTTTTTCATGTGGTTCTCTCCATATGAAATGCCCTACCCCAATTCTGCCTGACAAAATTTTTCCTCCCCATTAAGACTCAAATTAAAAGCTAGCTCCAAGATGTTTTCTCTGATTTCTCCAACTGGAAATGAGCTCTCTATCCTTTGAACTTGGAATCTCCATTCTCTTAGCCCAAACCACTAGTTTGGCTTGCAGTTAGTATGATAGCAAACCACTGCTATATAAATAATGCTTTACACCTTATAGCACTATATCATTGAAGAAACACTGGAATCCTAAAGGAAAGCAGAGCAGAAATTAATGTCTCACTTAAATATGTGACAGAAAAGAAGCATTGTTATTTTAGAAGTTGGCTAGAGACTTCTATTTCTAGCAGTGTGTCTTACTGGATACTCTGAATGACCCTCCCAATAAAAACTATTAAAATGCTAAGTGAAATATAAAAAATAATCTTTTAAAATTCATTGCAGAGCTAGTGTGATAGTAAGGAATCCACAGAGGCTAAAAGAGAAATGAAAGCAGGAACCCTGGAGGTAAATTAGTGTCAAAGCCAGATTTTGCCCTTAGAATCTTACCAGACCCTGGGAGATTCTGAGTTTCTACTTTGATGGCTGTAAAATGTTAGGGAAGCAGGAGGTAAAGACTGTGCCAGCACAAGATGCAGAGACTTATAGGAGACTTCCACATAAAGCTGGTACCCTAAAGGACCATAATCTCAGTGTAAGTGTAGATAAGAATTAAATCCATCTCACAGAAGAGAATAGCAAGGAAACCTGCTTTGCTTGACTTTGACCCCAAGTGAAGTGGGGAAATAAACCTCTCATGAGAATTTGTAACCACAAGTGGTCCTCATATAATTTTGTAGTCCTAATTCAAGATACTTGTGAGGTATGAAAAATCAAAAGCTGAGATCCCAGATCTGCAATTCTCATGGGTGATTAGCAAAGGCAAATCCTCTATGGAGAATGCAACTTTCATCCAGCCTCAAAAATTTCTACAGATAAAGGTCCAAAGAAAATGAGCATCTCACAGTCAAAAGTTACAAAATGCACAAAGAAACATAACACTCTGAGTAAAAGCGCACAGAAACAAGAAAATCAGAATCAGACCCACAGACTTCAGAATGTAAAACCATCACACGTAGAATATAAAGTTAATTTTATTGAAAGTGGTTAAAGAGATTTTTAAAAATTGATAGAAATATAAGAAAGGAACAGGATACTATAAAGGACAACCAGTTGTATTTGAAAAAGGACAAAATAGAATGTCCAGAACTAAGAAGTAGAAAAGGGAACTCAAACATTACAGCAATAGATTAAAGAACAGACTATGTACAACTCAAGAGAGAATTAGGGAAGTAGAAGATAGATGCAAATAAAATATTCATAGCACTTTCTGTAGCACTGAAAGGCAATGAAATGAAAGATATAGCAGGTTAAGAGGCATAAAGGAAGAGAAGACAGATCTAATTTATATCTAACTAGAGTACCAGAGCAGTTATAGAGTAGAAAAGAGGTGATATTCAAAGATTTAATGCCTGAGAATTTTTCAGCATTGTTACAAGACATTCATCTTTAAAATCTAGAATTCTGAAAAATCCCAAGCTAGGCAATTTTTTAAAAATCCACACGAGACAACATCATAGTGTTTTTACAGAACACTAAAGAAAAAGATAATATTATAAAAGCAGCCAGTGAGAAGGGGGAAATGACAACAAAATAGATCAGGTACAAAAAAAACCTAGCCATTATATTTAAGATTAACTTACCAACACTAATAAGGGCTACCGAAGATAGTGGAAAATACCTGTAATGTACTGAGATAATTGTGTATCTAGCAGAATTATCTTTAAAAAAAGTTAAAATAAGAAAAATTTTAACAAGATCCATGCTAAAGAAAGATCTAAGTTATGTACTTCAGATAAAAAGAGAATAATTCTGGATGGGAAGTTTGAGATGCAACAGGTAAGAGCAAGCAAAGACATTGGCAAACGCGGGGGTAAATCTCAGTATACATTAACTATTAAAAACGATAGTGATGTCTAAACTGTGGGAAAATAGCAAGATAAAATTAAATAATTGAACAATTTGTACAATGGTAGGGAGTCATTAGAGTTAAAAAATTCTAAGATCTTTAAGGTGTTGAAGATGAAGATAAAGATACTCATTAACTTTAGACTTTACTAAGTATCTACATTAAAATTACTAAGATAACCAGAAAGTTTGAAAGTCAAAAAAATGGAAAAATATATACTAGGCAATACTAACCAAAGAAAGCTTATACATTTATATTAATAACAGACAAACTTTATGACAAAACATTACTATAAATAGAGAATAATTTCATAATGTTGAAAGTCCAGTTTATCAGGAAGTTAACAACATTTTAAATGTGTATGCGTCTCATAACAAAGCCTCAAAATATGTAAAGCAAAGTGTGACATTAAATTTAAAAGTTAACAAACTCAATATTATAGTGAAAGATTTTTAACATGCTTCATTTGGGAATTGATAGATTAAAGGAAACAAAATATCAGTAAGGATATAGAAGATTTATATGGCAAAATTAAGCAAGCTTAATTTTTTTGTCATATGTAGAGTTTTATACCCAACAGAAGAGAGTGCATATTCTTCTCAAACACATGTAGAATGTTTATGAAAATAGTCCATGTCCTAGGCCAGGAGTTGGCCCTTGGGTGAAATACATGCTGCTGCTTGTTTTACAGTTTATTTTTTTAAAACAGCTGTATTTAAATATAATTCACATACCATATGTTTCACTCATTTAGAGTGTACAGTTCAGTGGCTTTTAGTATATTCACTGATTTCAGCATCCACTGCCAAAATTAGCTATAGTACATGTTCATTACCTTAAAAGGAAACTCCACACCTCTTACCTGTCACTCTCCAATCCCTCCATATCCAGCCCCTATCCCCCAGCCCTAGATGGCGACTAGTCTACTTTCTGTCTCCACAGATTTGGCTCTTCTGGACATTTCATATAAGTGGAATCAAACAGCCTGTTATCCTTTGTGACTTCACTTAGTCTAACATTTTCAAGGTTCATCCATGTTGTAGCACATATCAGTATATCATTATTGCCAATTGATACCCATTGTATACATACATAACTTTGTGTTTATCCACTTATCATTTGGTGGACATTTGGGTTGTTTCTTCTTTTTGGCTATGATGAATAATGCTACTATGAACAGTTGTGTACAATATTTTGTGTTGACATCTGTTTTCTTTTCTTTTCTTTTTTCTTTTTTCTTTTTTTTTTTTGGATATATACCTAGGAGTGGAATTGTTGGGTCATATGTGGTAACTCTAAAATTAACATTTTGAGGAAGTGCCAGCCTGTTTTGACAGGGCCTGAAACAGTTTATTTTCCCACCAAGTGTGTGAGGGTTCCTATTTCTCCACATCCTCAACAACATTTGTTACTATCTGTCTTCTGGTCCTCACCATTTCAGTGGGTGTGAAGTGGTATTTCATTGTGGTTTTTATTTACATTTCCTTGATGGCTAATACTGTGGAGCATATTTTCATGTGCTACTGGCACTTTGTATATCTTCTTTGGAAAAATTTCCATTCAGATAATTTGCCCATTTCCAAAGTGGGTTATTTGTTTTTTATTATCAAGTTTAGCATCTTTTTATATTCAAGAAAGAAGATCATTATGTGAGTTGAAAAAAAATTTCCTCCATTTTGTAGGATATCTTTTCACTTTCTTCATGTTGTTCTTTGAAGTACAAAGTTTTTCATTTTGACAATGTTCACTTTATCATTATTTTTTGCTGCTTTTGCCTTTGGAGTCATAGCTAAGAAACTACTGCTAATCTAAGGTCACAGAAATTGACACCTATGTTTTCTTGTCAGAATTTTTCAGTTTTAGCTGTTTACATTTAATCTTTGACCCATTTTGAATTAATTTTTATATATTGTGCAAAATAGAGGTCCAACTTTATTCTTTTGCATGTGGATATCAAGTTGTCTCAGCATTATGTGTTAAAAGATTATTCTATCTCCCATTGAATTTTCTTAGCAAACATGTCAAAAATCAATTGACACTCAGTTTAAGAATTTAGTTTTAGATTCAATTCTATTCCATTCTTCTTTATGTCTATCATTACTTAAGTCCCATATTCTCTTGATTGCTGTAGCTTTGTGGTAAGTTTTGGAATTGGAAATTGTGAGTCCTCCAGCTTTCTTCTTTTTTCAATATTGTTTTGGCTATTTTGGATCCTTCATAATTCCATATGAATTTTAGGATAAGCCTATCAATTTCAAGAAAAATGACAACTTAGATTTTTATAGAGATTGCCCTAAATGTGTAGCTCAGTGTAGGAGGTATTGCCATCTTAACAACATTAAGTCTAACAATCCATGAACACATAATGTCTTTCCATTTATTTAGGTCTTCTTTAGCTTCTTTCAACAATATTTTGTAGTTTTCAGTGTACACTCCTTGCACCTCCTTGGTTAAATTCATTTCTAAGTATTTTATTATTTTTGATACTATTCTAAATAGAATCACAGTTTAGATTTTGTCATTTGCCTCCTCACAGTATAGTTTGACAAGCTTCTCTGACCTTTTTAGGTCAGAGAAATTGCAAATTGGTATGAGGAATTTGTGGTTTGATCAGCTTTTTTTTTTTTTCTTTTTCTTTTTTTTTTTTGGTAAAACAATTTCCATTTCAGAGGTGTACCTATCTTAACACACAAAGTATCTGATTATCTCTGCTGTGGCAAAAGCCATTGATCATTGCTAGATTCACTAATTAAATAGGAAATGTAAAATAATGATATTCTAATTCCATCACTCTTCATTAGCAAGCTGGAATAATTTTATAAAGAAAATTTTCTTGATCTACTAGTTAATTACTCAATGGGGCAGTCTATATAGGAAATTACTCTATTTAAATATTTCGATATTAAATGAAATGATTACTTCTCACAGTCTGAAGGAATTAGAAGACATTCAGGTGGAAGACACTTGGACTATCAACAGGAGAAAATTTATACTTGTTCAAAGCCACACTAAAACCACTATACGGCTTAAATCTGAAACTGAAATCCAAGTCTTCAACTTCTAAATTTCATACTCTTCTAATTCACTGTGTTCTATACAAGGGCTTATCTCACCAAGTTTCCCAACTCTGTATCCTCCACAATATACAGTTTAGTTCAGAACAAAGTAGGATAACGTATTTTCACAAATGTGTGTATTTATTCAGTAGATATTTATTGAGCGCCTACTTCAAGATAAGGAGTGAAAGTATCCATTGGCTCTAGCAATCCAGATATATTTGCTAATGACTGTAAGACAATTCCACTGGAAAGTTTGAATGCCTACAGCATGTTCAACACTATGTTTGGTGCCCTCAAATATTTTTTTCATTCCATTTAATAGATAATCAGTGTGTATGATTGATTCTTGTCCTTTGATTAAAATATGTAGAATCTGGCCGGGTGCGGTGACTCAAGCCTGTAATCCCAACACTTTGGGAGGCCAAGGCAGGTGGATCACCTGAGGTCAGGAGTTCAAGACCAGCCTGGCCAACATGGTGAAACCCCATCTATACTTAAAATACAAAATCAAAATTAGTTGGGCGTGGTGGTGGGTACCTGTAGTCCCAGCTACTCGGGAGGCTGAAGCAGGAGAATGGCATGAACCCGGGAGGCAGAGCTTGTAGTGAGCCGAGATTACACCACTGCACTCCAGCCTGGGCAACAGAGGGAGATTCCAACTCAAAAAATAAATAAATAAATAAGTAGAATCTATTGTTATTAGTAATGAATGTTATATTTTAAATTAAAATTAAACAAATACATAAAGTAATGAAGTCTGTGCCTCTTATACAACTCCTCAACTTAGAGGTTATTTTGAAAATTAAAGTGGTACCCCCTTTGCCTATATGCTATTTCATTAGATATGAGAGATCTATAGCCAAAGCGAGACCATTCAGTTACTCATTCATACATCACAGAAATCTTCAACAAGATCAGCTGTGTCTCAAGCTTTGTGATGGCTACTGAGGAGGCAGAAGATATGAGATATGGCTTTGAGAAGTTCATAGTCCTAGTAAATAGGCAACAGCAGTACAATGTAGTCAGGGGTGCAACTAAGAAAAACACAAAATTTATGAAGAAGCAGTTGGAGGAGAAAATCATCAAGGTGAGAAGAGGAGGATCCAAATGATGTATCATACCTGCACACTGGGCCCTTCTGATTTGGAGTCCACAGACAGTTTAGTCGAGAAGATAGTATGTTCAATAAGTTAAAAGGAAAGAAAGGCCTAGAGCCTATCTGTTCCCCAGGTATTGCACAGGGGAACTATCTATACTGCTAAACAAAAGCCTAGCTGCCTATCACTGAGCAAGAGCTGCCTAATGACTTCTCTACCTCCAGGATCTGCTCACCTTGATTCTCTTGCACATGATCTGCTAATGTGTCAGGTTACGGCTGCAAAAATGAACAAGACTCTGAAATTTTTAGGATGTCAGCAGGAGCCAAATTGCAAATGCCAGTGTCTGTTTTCTTCCTCATGGTTAGACTAGCACTAAGGGAGGGAGGGCTAGAAGATTTGAGAGAGAAATTTTCCTGCTATCCCATTATGCCAGCAGACAGATAGGAATCTACAATTTACCTTCTGTCAAAATTCCCTTTATGACTCACTTTCCAGCCCACTCTTCTTCCAGTCTCAGAGCAGGATATGGCCCAATGGCAACTGAATTGGGTTGATCCCAATCTCTCATTCATTTTTTTCTCCTTCATTCTCTCTCACTTTTCTTTCATTCTGTCTCTGTCTCTCTCTCTCCTTTCCTATCTCTTTCCTCTTCTCTCTCACCCTATCTTTCTCTTCCTCTCCTATTTCTTTCTTCTCTTCTATCCATATTTTCTTTATCTCTCTACTGCTTCCCTTCTCTTAGTGTTCTTGTTCTTTCTCATTTCTACTGCCCCATCCCTCTTTCCCAGCTTAGTCTCTTTCATTATCCCTCCAATATAAATCTTTCTCTCCTCTCTTCCAATCTTCTGCTCTCAGATTTCACAAGTTCTGTTTTTGTAAAGCTCTACCCAATACCTGCTAGGTGCCTGTACAAAACCATCCAAGGAATACAATTAACTTTGAATTGTACTAGGGCTGATCTTTGCCTCAAATATTCCAATTTGACAGATATTTATAGAATAATCTCTATGTACCAGACATTATGCTTGATTTTATTATTCATAATTTCATAGACTCTTCACAACAACCTTGCAAAGAAAGAAAGGACTATGATTCTCATTTTACAAACAAAGAAACTGAACTGAGCAGTGAGGATCAGAAAGAAAAGGTGGCATGAGTAAAATCACATACTAAGAAGATGCAGAATTAAGTTTTGTGTCTGGCTCCAAAGCCTATTAAATTCTTAATTTACCTGCCTGGGAATGATTAATACCTACACCAGGAACTGAGACAGAGAGCAGAGGTGAAAGATAGGCATGAGGAGGAAATGGAACAAAAGAAATGGCCAGGTGATATAAGCCCCAACTTCCCCTCTGCACAATTTTCCAACCCAAATTTGCCACACTGTTGACCTCCTTCTCAGCCAGGTAAAGTGGCCCAGTTCCTATGTAAGTCTTGACTACAACAGAGATGATCTTGATGGTTTAGCCCCTTCAGCCAATGCAACCTGGAAAGAAATTGTACTCCTCAGACGTGGGGTCTAACAGTGGATTACTATGCTGTTCATCCCACTTCCCCCAAGTCTCCTTTGCTGATGATTGAATCTGATACCCAGTGGGCAACAAATAAGACATGGGCATCAGTGTACCCTCAAGTTTCAGTGTTCTGTCCCCTCACCTCATGTTTGTCTAGTGACTTGTCCTGCCTTGCCTAGGCTGCTTGCATCTACTGGGTCATGTCACTGCAGTCAAAATAGTCTTCCCCTAGGATATTTGGTTCCCACCAGTCCCATGTCACCAAGATATTGAGGACCCTGGGAGTCCTATAAATGAATAATGGAAAAAAAAAAAAAAAGAGTTTAACTCAAAGAAATGCCTGAGTTTTGCATCCTCCCCCATAACATTATCTTGCTTCTACAGCTACAATCCAGACTGGAATTAATTAGGTAGTACACATTTCTCAGGTACAGCATAACCTTTCCATGGGGAACTCTGACTGACAGTTTCTAATTTATAAGCTTTATTCTGGTGCATAGACAAACACTGCCATGCTCAGACTGTATCTTTTGAAGGTTATAGCATTTAGACCCCAAAGCTCTTAATTTTATTGGAAATGGGAGAAAAAATGTCATACAAATATTTCATTTTGAAGCATAATGATCCCAACACACACCTCTGACTACAATAATTACCACCCACTCAGTTTCACCATAGTCGGAGAATCAGCCACAGGAGGGCCCAGCTCCCTGCTATGTCTGTTTTTGGGGTCCCCAGGCAGCAGAAGTGTGCTTTTTCTTACCCTCGATGGTTTGTTGACTATCATCTTTATATAACATATGAACTGGGGCTGGAGAGGGGATTTTGGCTTCAAGTTTAGTATGTTCAGTGTAAATACAGAAGCGTCCTTCCAAATATAATGGTGCCATTGAGACATCATCCTAGCTCAGAGTCCCCTGGTGGGAAGGCTGGCACAAGTACCTGATCATCCAAGCCTAGATTGAGTAAATGTTGCCTGGAAGGAAAAGAAGGAAGAGAAACCAACAACCGGAGGAGCATACAGAATTTGGTACCAAGAGAGCTGAGGGGAGAGAAATGGATATCCCAAGAGAACCACTGGGCAGTGCTTCAACAAGAAAGGCTGAAGAGTAATCTCAGGGGAAAGGACTATGTTGGTTAAAACAAGGGTGAGATGAGAAAGAAATGGGAAATTGTGTAAGGAAGGTGTCTGGGAAGAGAAACACTTGTGTATGGGGACTGGAGAGGATACTATCCAACTCAGAAGTGAGAGAGTTACCTGAGGGCCAGTCGTAGCCAGAACCCTAGTGGTGGCAGCCAAACCTACTAGAAGGAACCATGTTTCTTTGAGGATAAAAGAAGAAAAGGAAGCCCACCTGGACAACGGTCTAGAGATAGGGGGAATGAGAAAGCAGACTTGCCTGGGTCATGAATAATAGCTGGAGGTTTCGTTTGAACTCTCTATTGGAGCGTTTACCTGTAGGTCACTACAAGAGGAGAATTTGTCTTTCTCAGTGCAAGAGCCTCCGGCTTTGTCTACCAAAACCTTATCCAAAGAGGAGGTTATGAATAAGGACTTAGGGACCCAGGTGTTGAAGAGAAAAGGGTTGGTGAGGCCTTGGCCTTTTCCACATTGTAATTCCATATGGAGCCTTTTTTTCAGGGACTCCCCCAGAAATCTTCATACCTGAGTTCTATTCCTGGTTCTATCACCAGGTTGCCATAGGTGAGTCACTTCATGTCTATAATTCTTAGTTTCCCCTTCTGTAAATTTAAGATAATAATCTTAATCTCCCAGGTGGTCGTTGAAGTGTCTCAATAAGTCTTAAGCAAATGTAATGCAGCTGTGACTCTCTCCTGCTATCCGCAAGAGGGCAGATACAGGAAATCCTAAGGTTGTAATACCACTTGCCTTTTGCTCTTGGATAGGCTGGGCCTTGGGCAGGAGTGGAGTAGGAGTCTGGTGACACCTGCAAGATTGAAGATATGCCCAGTGCAGCTGGGAAGTCACCTATCACCAGCTCCTCATCTGCATTACTACACTGAAATAGAAAGTGTCTTTGACCTCCATTAGTGGAAGCTGTCTCTCTCTAAGTCATCTGGATTTTCTGACACGTGGTTGAAGTCCCTCCACTCTCCCTTTCTCCCTCCTTTCCTCTTCCCTGCCTCTACTTTAATTCACCAGAATAGCTATGAGAACTATCCTCTCTGGGGCTCTGCCCACCTCCAGATTTCCATTCTCGGTGCAAATATTTACGGCTATATTTCAGAGAATACATAGCCCCAAATCTCTCCACTTGTCCTTTCAGCCTTATATAGCCTTTAATAAATGTGTGTGGGGGCGGTGGGGGTGGTAGGCACCAGAATTTGTTGAGTGCTAAGTATATGCTGGACACATTGTCAAACACATTGCATTTGTTTTCTCATTTAATCAGAACAAAGATCGTATGATCACTTTACAAATGAGAAAACTAAGGCTGGGGGTAAGGTCATAAACTTATGCAAGGTTACATAGTGAAAAAGCAGCAAAGTCAACACTATGGTTTTTCCACTCCAAATCCAATGCCCTTGCCACTACACGTCCCTCTGTGAAAGCCTGGCCTTCTGCCTTCACCTCAATCATGTTTATGTGGCAAAGGGTCCCCTTCTGGTTTTACACACATGTGAACCATCGTACAGAGTGGAGACAGGAAGCCATTTACAGGTGACCTCCACATGCACTCACACTGGGCATTCTTTCAGTTGTCACTCCTCACCCCCTGATAATCAGCAGGCAGATACTGATGACTCTGTTAATCATGAACACCTTACAGGTCCTCAGAGCCTCTCAGAATTTGCCTAAATAAGGTGCCTTCCATGGCCTGGACCAGATACCGGGGACCTGACCCTCCTTTCCTTATTCCTATCCTGATGCCATTACCCCCTTGTAGGTTTAGCTCTCACTATTATTCTTAGCCCAGGGTCCCTTGGTGGACAGACTGGCAGAGGCATCCTGATCTTTCTAGTCCGGATGGAGTAAATGCTGCCCAGAAGGAAAGCAACCTCAGTTTTGCGTCCATAAATCTCACAAGTGGAGCCTTAAGGTCCACCTCTGTGTCCTTCATTGTCTTTTTCTGTACAAAGCTAATCAAGGTTTCAAATCAGATAGGCCACCAAAGTTAGCTAATTTCAGCCATTTGGCAGTGATCTGCCACAAACTTGTACCTTGGAAGGATAGTGAACAAGCCAGGCCCAAGAGCTCAGCCACAGCTGGCTCTGGGAACCCACAGAGTGTGCCCGGCCATTCTCTAGCCCTGCAGTTTTATTAGCTTCATTTTTTATGTGCGTTTTAACTCTCTGAATGCAGCCAAAACCAACATCAAATAACATCAAGGAACATAAGGTCATGACCCCCCCTCCACAGCGCTCAGCCCCCCAAATCATTTAGAGGCAGTGTCAACAGAATACACCACAATTTTTCCCCTGCCTGTCTTTTGAGAGGGTGGCAAAGACTGTTTCTGCTCTGTGAGCTATTCTCAGACATTGCTGCATCAGAATTCACTGTGAGAGACGTTTCAGGTCACCATAACCCAAAGAGCAGAAGGAGGGGAAAAAAGGAGGGGTAGGGGAGAAATAAAATACAGCCAGCAATCAATCTTCAGATCTCTGCCTCCCTGAGGCCATGAGTACTGGGCCCAATGGTCCTGGCCAGTGCCTTCTGGGAGGGACAGTTGGAGGAACCAACCGCCTGATTTTCTGCCTCATTGTCTCCCTCCTCCCTTCTTCCTCCTTTCCTTCTTTATCTCCATCCAGGGCCAGGTAGGAACAAGCATTCCAACAGGTCCCCCACATGGGCTACTAATCCAAGCCACCCTAAGGGATTCACCAGTTCCTTCCCTTGAGTTTTTAAGTAGGGAAGTCAAGAGTCCCAGACAGGTCTGGGAAGTTTCTCAGCACTGAAAACTCGGCACTGGGCCTGAAACCAGATGTGGGAGCCAAGCCACCCAAGCTGAAGGAGTCCTCCATTCTAGAGAAATTTAGAAAATCAGTTCAGATTATAGTTTTCCTGACCCATACTGCTGGGAGGCAGGGAAAGAACTCTAGGATTGGCTGGATACAGCCTTAGCTTTTCAGTCAGCAGTCAAGGGTTCTAGGCCTGACTGTGAGTCCTTAAGAAGTCATTTTCCTCTCTTGGTCTCAGAATCCCCCAGAAACAAAGCAACCACTCCTTCAAACACATTTTCTCAAAGTGGAAACTTTTTACTTTTTAAAAACAGATAATATGTTTACATTTTGGATGGTAAGTCTTTAATGAAGAGATCTTAGTGGTAGCAGTATGAAGGGAACACCAGGTGACAAAGAGAAGAGAATTCTTAAACTTTTGTTACGTGCTTGCTCCCTTAGGAAACAATGACTCAGGCCCTTCTATTCCCACACTCTTCTCCAACCTTTCTCCCTCTGTTAGAATCTGGTGAGCTCTCTAATGTCTACATCTGTAATGTGGCCAGTGGGTCTCTAGATACCCTACCACTCTAACATCCTATTATTATCTAGCCTCTGAGTTTTCTTCCCCGCACTTCTTGATGAAAATATTTGAGTTTAATAATTTTTCCTCAGTGAATAATTTTGACTCTTTCTATATATAGAACTTATCTCTATCTCTACCTCTACTTATCTACCTATATCTGTATACTTATCTACCAACCTATCTACCTACATACCTCCCTATGTGAAGTAGAGCATTTAGAGCATTAGAGTTTCTTGTGCCAGTGAAAAACAAGATCAACAGTAATTCCTCTTACAAATGTAATCTATTTTTCTGTGGACCTTTTTCTTATCAAATGAGCTCAAAATATAAATAAGTTCATTTTGTCCAGTGGTAACAAGAACAGGTCAATAACATCTCTCTCCTTCAAATGGGGAGCTATCGCTAAAATGGAGTAGATAAAGCTATTTTATTATGGCCTATAAAAAAATCCTACACCCAAATTAGAAACTACAATAGATACTTGGGGTTCCAGTCAAAGACAGTTTTTCTTCTGCAGACAGGTAAGGTTAAAAAATGCTTTCCCAACCCTTTCCCCTAACAACTGTCCATCTCTCAGGCAGTGAGCGGTTAGAGACAAGGAAGGAAAAACTGGAAGAAAGCTCTGGGCAGTCTTATGACCTCTATCCCAGAACAGGGAGATGGGTGAAAAGGGAAACATTTAGGTCATCTTCCTCATCCATTTCTCTTGGTTTATCGGGTTATATCAAAAGTTCTTAAGCTTTCTTGGTTGCCAATGTTCCTAGCATCTCATTAATTCACAGTGCCTCTAGGTCAAAATAAATATCTAACAGTTTCATTTTTTCAGAAGTTAAGTTCACAAAACTCAATAAGTATTTATGCCCTGAATAACTTAATAGCCACTTAAAATCATAATACATGTAAATTAAAAGAAAACTATTAATATGCATATTAATGGAGAAAATATTTTTATTTTACCTTAAATAGATACCTTTCAGGCAGTGCACAGCTTCTCAGATCTTGAAATCAGATTGGACACCACCACCTGCATTTCCTGTTCCACATGGATTTTCACACAGCATTTGATTTTTGTCACAGCAGCCATCAAAAGGAATGTAGTACAATCTAATGTTGAAACTGTGAACTGACACAAGCTAGTAGCGTGTGGAATGTCTGACAGATGTCTAGTATCATTGTGTTCCCCTCAGAAATGTAAAATATCCCACGAAGACCCTGTGAGTTCACAGTTGTGCCCCGGGAAACCTCAGCTCATAATCTGGGAAACCTAGGGTTAGATCAACAAATTCCTGGCCATTCTTAGACATAACTTCCTTCCTTCTCCCTTCACTGGCTGAAATGTATTTTCTTAGTTCTATCTCCCCAGAATACGCTTTGCTGTAATGGTAATCTGAGATAAAATAAAAAGTATGTCTACATCCTCCATAAAATTGCCATTGAAAGTATATTCTACTCTTTCCCCTTACAAGACATGTTTCTTATTGTAGTTAGAGAGATCTTTTAGAAAGTGCACATCAGACAAACCCATCATATTGGAAAACATTTGGAATATTGGCAATAGCAAGTGGTGGTGAAGATGTAGAATAATGGGAGCTCTTATATATTGTTGATGACAGTGTAAATTGGAAAGCCACTTTGTAAAAATATTGGACATTATCTACTAAAATTAGACATATCTGTACTCTACGATCTAGATATTCCACGAAAACTGTTATGACCTGAAAACTAAATACTTATGCATTTTTTAAATTGTACTTTAAGTTCTAGGGTACATGTGCACAATGTGCAGGTTTCTTACATATGTATACAGGTGCCATGTTGGTGTGCTGCACCCATTAACTCGTCATTTACATCAGGTATATCTACTAATGCTATCCCTCCCCCCTCCCCCCACCCCAAAACAGGCCCTGGTGTGTCATGTTCCCCTTCCTGTGTCCAAGTGTTCTCATTGTTCAATTCCCACCTATGAGTGAGAACATGTGGTGTTTGGTTTTCTGTCCTTGTGACAGTTTGCTGAGAATGATGGTTTCCAGCTTCATCCATGTCCCTACAAAGGACATGAACTCATCCTTTTTTATGGCTGCATAGTATTCCATGGTGTATATGTGCCACATTTTCTTCATCCAGTCTATCATTGATGGACACATGGGTTGGTTCCAAGTCTTTCCTATTGTGAATAGTGCTGCAATAAACATACATGTGCATGTGTCTTTATAGCAGCATGATTTATAATCCTTTGGATATATACCCAGTACTGGGATGGCTGGGTCATATGGTACTTCTAGTTCTAGATCCTTGAGGAATTGCCACACTGTCTTCCACAATGGTTAAACTAGTTTACAATCCCACCAACAGTGTAAAAGTGTTCCTATTTCTCCACATGCTCTCCAGCACCTGTTGTTTCCTGACTTTTTAATGATTGCCATTCTAACTAGTGTGACATGGTATCTCATTGTGGTTTTGATTTGCATTTCTCTGATGGCCAGTGATGATGAGCATTTTTTCATGTGTCTGTTGGCTGTATGAATGCCTTCTTTTGAGAAGTATCTGTTCATATCCTTCACCCACTTTTTGATGTTTTTTTTTTTTGCTTGTAAATTTGTTTGAGTTCTTTGTAGATTCTGAATATTAGCCCTTTGTCAGATGAGTAGATTGCAAAAATTTTCTCCCATTCTGTAGGTTGCCTGTTCACTCTGATGGTAGTTTCTTTTGCTGTACAGAAGCTTTTCAGTTTAATTAGATCCCATTTGTCAATTTTGGCTTTTGCTGTCATTGCTTTTGGTGTTTTAGACATGAAGTCCTTGCCCATGCCTGTGTCCTGAATGGTGTTGCCTAGGTTTTCTTCTAGGTTTTTTTATGGTTTTAGGTCTAACATTTAAGTCTTTAATCCATCTTGAATTAATTTTTGTATAAGGTGTAAAGAAGGGATCCAGTTTCAGCTTTCTACATATGGCTAGCCAGTTTTCCCAGCACCCTTTATTAAATAGGGAATCCTTTCCCCATTTCTTGTTTCTCTCAGGTTTTTCAAAGATCAGATGGTTGTAGATGTGTGGTATTATTTCTGAGGGCTCTGTTCTGTTCCATGTGTCTATATCTCTGTTTTGGTACCAGTACCATGCTGTTTTGGTTACTGTAGCCTTGTAGTATAGTTTGAAGTCAGGTAGCATGATGCCTCCAGCTAAAATAAACTTCATGGATGACAGGAAAATGAATACATTCTCAAGTTAAGTACAATTAAGAGAATTTGTTATCAGTATATTTACCCTAAACAAATAACTAAAAGAAGTTTTTAAATCAAAATAAATTATAACAGAAGAAAGCTTGGAACTTTTGAGAAGAAAAAACATTGTCATGAGTAAAAATAGGGGTAAATTTAATAGAATATCTTACTTCTTTTGAGTTTCTTAAATCAAGTATTTGGTGATTGATGTAAAAATTATAAAACTGTCTAATGTCATGCCCAGTGAATACAGAAGAAATATATAACAAACTATATTTTTAAAGTATGAAGGATAAAGAGACTTAAAGAAAATGAGATTTCTACAACTCACTCAAAATAGTAAAACTGTGATACCAGCAAACTATGGTGAGTTATGTATGTATATTGGAATATCTGGAGCAATTACTAAGAAAATGATGCAAAGCAATATACTCAAAAACACTAAAAATAATGCAAGATGGAATCCTTAAAATGACCCGTAACCTAGAAGAATATAAAAAAGATAACAAAGGAACAAGAAACAGATAAATTAAACAGGAAAAAAAATAGTGCAGACTAAATGATATTTACCTTAAGTATAAATGGGCTAAATATAAGTAAAAGAAGTTTCAAAAGTGGAAAAATAATTGATTCAATAATATGCTGTCTACAAGAAACCTACTTCAACTACAATGGCGTTGTATGCTAAAGGTAAAAGGATGGAAAAAGAGATACCATGAAAATATTAATTTAAAAAGCAGGAATATCTATATTGATATAAGATAAAGCCTACATTAGGGCAAAAAAATAAGATGGACAAAAAGAGACATTACATAATAATATAAAGATCAGTCCACTGGAAGGACATACAATTCTAAATGTGTATGCACCAAAAACTGATACTCAGATAATGATGAAAAAAATGGTAGAGTTGAAAAGAGAAACAGACAAATCCAAAACTGTAGTTGAGAACTTCAATATTCTACTCTCAGAGATTTATAGAACCACTCAACAGAAAATCAACAAAACAATATATAGAAACACTGAACCACACAATCAACCAAAATGACTTACTATATATACCCAGCCAAAAAACTATTATCTATAAGAACTCTCAAAACTCAAAAGTAAGCAATCTAGTTAACAAATGGGCCAAAGAATGAGAAGACATTTCACTGAAGAGAATATACAATTGACAAACAAGCACATAAAAAGTGGTTCAACATAACCGTAAATTAGTGAAATGCAAATTAAAACAACATAATTTAAAAACATCACTACACATCTATAAGAATGGTTAAAACTAAAGACAATGGCAATACCAAATGCCATGAGAACATGAACAAACTGGATGAGGTACATTTCTGGTGACAATTTGAAATGGTACAACTACCTTGGAAAATAGTTTATCAGTATCTTAGAAACTTAAACATGTATTTACCATACAATCCAGCAATTGCACTCTTGGGCATTTGTCCCAAAGAAATTAAAACTTATTGTCACACAAAAATCTATACACTAATGTTTACAGTATCTTTATTCTTAATAGTCCAAAGTTGGAAACAATCCAATGTGCTTCAACAGATGAGCAGTTAAGCAAACTGTGCTAAATCTATACCATGGAATACTACTTAGCCATAAAAAGGAATGAATTAGTGATAAATGCAACTATTTGGATGAATCTCCAGGGAATTATGCTGAGTGAAAAAAGCCATTCCAAAAAGGCCACATACTGTGTATATGTGATCATTTATATAACATTCTGGAAATGAAAAAATTAGAGAAATGGAAAATATGGAGAACAGATTAGTAGTTTCTGGGGTTCAGGTATGAGTGGGATGGGGGAAAAGGAAGCAAAAGGCAAGTATGACTGTAAAAGGGCAACCAGAGGGACTATCGTGGTGTTCTCTATCTTCACTGTATTAATGCCAATATCCTGGTTGCAATATTGTACAATAAGTTTGCTAGATATTGCCACTGAGGAAAACTTGGTAAAGAGTACAGGGATCACTCCGTATCATTTCTTACAACTGCATATGGATCTATAATTACCATAAAATAGGAAGTTTATTTTGCCAAAAAAAAAAAAAAAAAAAAAAAGGGCCCTACAAAAGTCAGGATAGTGATTACCTTTGAGGGAAGGAAGAGGGTTATGATCAAGTCACAAAAGTGTTTCTATGGTCTTAGCAATGTGTCATTGCAAATTTATTGACTTGGGAGATGGCTATACAGATATCATTGTATAGATATTTATTGCATTGTGTAAACAAGTCTTATGCACCTTTCTGCATACGTGTCATATATCATAGTGGAAAAATATTTTTAAAATACACATTGGATAATTTCATTTATTTGTTTAAAATTCTCCAATGGCTTCTTTTGCTCATAGGATAAAAATCCAAACTCCTCATACAGGCCTACAGAGCTTTCTTCACCAATCAATCTCCTCATGCTCTGTGTTCCTGACATACTCACTTTTTAACAGGTGCTCCTTTGTTAGAGTTTTTGCACACATTTTTCCATCAGCCTAGAATGTTTGATTACTCTCTCTACCTCTCTTCACCTATAGATTTCAACTAAAATCTCCAAGAGTTCATCAAATCCCCTCTGTGATATGCTTTACTGGCTCCCTGTATTTCACCTTACTACCACCTTCATAGTTTACAATAGTATATTGAGTAATAATTTGAGTACTGCCTGTGTCCTCTTTGACTCCTAGGCCTCCAGACCTAAGGCTTAAGCTCCATAAGTGCAAGAATCCTCTCTGTCTTGTTTCACACAGTGCCTAGAGCAGTTCCTCCTAGAATATAACAATAACTCAATATATATTTGTGGAATAAGTTGATTGAAACTCCATTATGTCATTCTGTGTTACTTTTGGAGGCAACATAGTATGTCGAAAGGTTCTTTAGACTAAAATTGATCAAATCTTGGTCAAATCTTGACTCTATCGTATCTCAGATGTTGACCTTGGGCAGGATTATTTATCACTATGATATTTAATTTCATCATCTTCAAAATAAATATTATCTAACATGGTTGTTGCAAAGTTGAAAGGAAATAATTCATGTTCTCTTTTCATATACATCAGGGGAATCTTTGTTTAGCATAAATAACTTGTTTTCTCTTCTCAAACATAGAAATTATGTAGCCCACCATATTTCCCTTTTTTGCTCTAGCCTGTATGAAGCTCAAACACTAAACTTATCAGAACAAGCAGTCTAAGTGCCTTAGTTGCATTAGATGAGATCTAAGAACCTTGGTGATGGCTATCTTTTCTGGGTCTTTCTAGGGTAGTGCTCAGGATAGATAGAAGATTATTCACTGAATGAGCCCTTAAGGACTGAAAGATTCTTCCAACCATTGGCTTCTGCACGTAGGAAGCAAGTAGTTGACTACTTAGCATGATCTGATAAGCCTAAGCAGAGTTGCAAATAAATATAATTTTTATTATTCTAATGCTTACTCATTGCCAGAGGATACTGCCAGGCAATATCTAAGTGCTGTAGAAGAAAGTGGTATGATCAATTAGTGATTTGTGCACAGGCACAGGAAGGGGGAATGGTGGCATCTTTATTACATGACTATCATTCCAGATCTTAGAATATATTTCCCTATCACCTGACCCAATGCATGAAATTCCACCACTGGTGTTCTTTGCCTCTGGGAAGGCAAAGGGAACAGCCTGCAATTTATTAGCAGGCCTCATAGTAAAAACTGGTTGAGAGACAGCTTGGACCTGATGGTAATGGCACATAGTACAAAAATGGCTTCTGAAAGTTCAGAGCATGGAGGAAAAATAAAACTTCGTATTTGAAGGCTGTATTCAGTGCTTGTCTGAGCCTCCTGGGTTCTCTACACACTTTAGAAGCCACCACACAGAAGTGATAATGCTAGAGGTGACACTCACCTTGTTGTGTCATTATGTTGTATTCTTAGATACGTCACCTGAAGCCTGTGGGGCTCCAAAACCGAAAGTCTGTAGAGAAGTATTTATAGATAACTCAGTTTCCACAGACCAGCTAGGAAGACTTCCCTCCCTCACTCCTCCTGTCCACCCCTTGGTTTCCTCCTTCCCTCCTTTCTAACCTCTTCCCTCCTGCTCCCACTTGTCTCCCCAAACTCTTTCATGCTACTTCCTGTCAAAATTCCCAGCTGTGCCCCTCTGTGTCGTCAGGATGTGTCCCCTACCCTGGATCCCTTTAGGAGCCTTGATTCAGAAACACTTATGGACTGCAGATGCCAAGTTATTATTCATTACAAAGAAGCTATTTATCCACTGAGGCTAGCAAATACAAGCTGAAAGTGTGGTTTCCAGTGGAAATCCTTGGAGTAAGATCATGGGAAGCATCTAGGGGACACAGAGAACACAAGATAGGCCACTCCCTGGTCTTTCTCCTCCTCTACAATTCTGAGAGCAGCCTGATTGCACCAGGCTAAACATCCCATTCCCTTGTGGACTTACACACACACACACACATGCCCACATACACACACAGGCAACACATCCCCAGACTCAGGGAAGATTATTGTGATCTTCCTTCCTTCCTCCCTTAAAACAAGAGCTCTATGAGGAAAAGATGGTGTTTAGCTCACAGAGGGCCTGGCGTTGAGGATGTAACAATTTGGGGACTGACTGAATGAATGCACTGGAAGAACTTTAAAGTCCGCTAATTGAAGCTCCTGGTTTACATTTATTACATACTATATTGCAAATATTGAACCTGGTTTCAGGAGGGGAAAGGCTGCAGAGTGACTTAAGGGCAGAGCTAGGGTTTAATTCTAATCCTTTAGATCTTCAGACAAAAGTTCTTTCTGCTATAGAGAGCTAGAATTCATGAATTTGAACTTTGGCTCTGACACTTCCCAGCTGTGGTAACTTGGGCTTTTCCTTCTATGTATATAAAATGAAGATAATAATAGTACATAGCTCATTGATGCCTTGTGAGGATTAAATAGATTCATCTATTTTTAGCACTTAGAATATTCCAGGTCCATAGAAAAATGTTTAATAAATATTAGGTATTATTATTTTGCCTGGCTAACCACTCACTCCTCTCCCTTCTTCTTGTATTTCCATAGCTCACTCAAACCTATTGGTCTTTTTTACTCCCTTCAACTTTCTCCCTGCTACTTATTAGTCTTGTGACCTTGGGTAAGTGACTTAACCTCTCTGAGCCTCATAAGCCTGGCTTACAATAGGTGCTTCCTAGACCTCAATTCCTTTCTATCTCTTCCTACCTTCTTTAGTGCTCTCTTTCATGCAGGAACTTTGGTCTCAAACTCTTTGCCATTTGTTGTGGTCTCCAGTACATGGATTTCCTACTGCCCCACCTTTATTGTGTGTGTGCATGCATACACACAGAAAAAGAAAGAAGAAAAGAAAGAAAGAAAGAAAGAAAGAAAGAAAGAAAGAAAGAAAGAAAGAAGAAAGAAAAAGAAAGAAAGAAAGAAAACAAATCAGTTTATATTCAGTATTTTTTTAGTATTTTCTATGTGTCAGCTCTCTAAGGGGCACTGATACTATAAAGATGAACATGACATGGTCTCCACCCTCAAAGGGATCACTTTCTAGCAGAGGAGACATTCACACACACAAGCTATTTATTCCATTCCCAGAGCATATGGGAGCTAAGACAGAGAAAAAATATGAATTCTAACCTTATTTAGAAGGAATGAGAACATGGGAAGGAAGGAGAATCAAGGAAGAAAATAAAAAGGTATATAGGTCAGAGTTGCAGGGAACAGAGCAGTGTAGAGAACAGAAGAGAGTGCTTCTGGCAGGGCAAGTAGAAAATGTTCAACACAAATGAGGAATATTGGCAGGGGATGAGATTTAGAATGTACCTTGAGTGTGAAGTGCCTGTGGGCTCTCCAGGTGGAGATAGCAGTTATTGTTGGCTAATACCGATCTAGAGTTTAATAATGAAGTTAGGGATGAAGAGCTGGATTGAGGAAAGATTAACACAGAAGTAAGACTTGAGGCTCTGGGATAGAGGAAACCAGATGGTTAAAGTAGGCATGGAAGACGCAGTTCTCAGAGGCCCTTCTTTTGGAGCTATGACTGTGGCGCAGCCCAGAGAAGCTTCTAGAGTATTTATTTCAAGAGGAACTCTTAGAATCTCATCAATGCTCCCCTACTCTGTACAATGTGAATTAGAAAAAGATACCCTCTTTGGGCAGACCAAGTACATAAAGATGTCCCTTCTGGGTGGGTACAGAATTATGAGCAGCCATTTGGCAAGTAGGACAAGTCTGCCTTTTAGTCTTTGCTTGCCTTCTCAGCTGATCCCTTTTGTTGTGTAAGGTATAAGTAGTGCCACCCTACAATGTCGTCTTGAGTACCACGACCAGGTGGCTAGATGCAGGTGGAGAAGGTCATCACTGTTAGTCTGGCTTTCTCTGAGGGAAAGTTACCTAGGTTCTCATACAAGGAGCAGGGCCTCAAGTCTTCTACTTTGGCTGGAAAAAAATATTTTTTTTCCAGAATTTTCATGGTTGTTATCCAAAGACCACAAGTTTTGGTATTTTAGGAACTTAAGAAGGAATAAGTTTTCATGATATAATTATACAGCAGTTAAACAAAGACTTTTGGTTTGGGGTCTTGTCCTAAAAAATGCCCACCAAAAAAGTCTTAGTTGGCTTTACTGAGAAGGTACAAGTACTAAACCATCAGCAGATGTTTATCTGTCTGCCTCACTCCCTAAACCTTTTGTAGCTGGATGAGAGGCTGTCACAGTAGCCCCGGAGTCCAGCTACTCAGAGATGAAGTCAGACTCCCTGGATCCAGGCCTTATAAACTTGCTGTTAGTTAGATTCATAATCACTGACCTGGGGTGTGGGTGGGGGGCTGACTTTAGGGGACTGAAGGTACAAGGTAGGCAACCCAGGCAGAAACTCAAATGCTAGATTTGGGGTCCCAGGACAGTACCATAGCAGTAGCAAAAGGAAGACAAGTTGGACTTGTTTGGGGCTGGTACTATAGACCCGGTCCAAGCCAGATTGGGTTAACTGATTAGGTCAAAAGGGCCCTAGCTATTCTAGGAGGAAGGAGGTAAAGGTTGGAACCCAGGTAGAGTCTGATAAGAGAAACTCAGATGTCTTGTTGTCTATAGCTGCTCCCATTAGTCCATAAGCCACCTATTTCTTGCTCAAGCCAGAGAGTTGGTTTGAGGGACAGCTAGCATGTGGGTTGAATTCCTCTTCCCTGCCCTTGTCTTAGCTTAGATGAGCATGTAACTGGACACTGGAACTGTCAGCAGCAGAATAGGTTGCTTATGACTAGGCATGTCAAAAACAGGAGGCTGATTAAACTCTGGCCAATCATCCCATGAGCTAGGCCCCAAATGCTGGTACTAAGTGCCAGCTCTGGCCTATGGGGCTTACTATGCCTCTGGGAGTAAGCTCTGTGTTGCCACAATTTCTCTTGGCAAGAAGGAGCCCTAGATTTTACGTCAAGAGCTTCAGGTTCTGGCTCTGGCTCCATGACACATTTGAAATATGACTTGGGGCAAATCTCTTCTTTCTCTTTGTCTCAGTTTCTCCATATGTAGCATGACAGATTCAGACCCTTCTAGTTCTATTACTCTGCAGCTTTTCAGAGACCTTGACCTGACTTCTTCTTCCATCAGTCCTTTCCCTCTCTTTTCTCCCTCCTTCCCTTCTCCTTTCATCTGCATATTCTCTGAGGGACCCTCTGGCCTTAATTTCTGACATTAACTATATCAGGAAAAATTCCTATACTTCAAGAAGGGCTTTAAGGAGGTTACATCTTAAACCAGTATTTTTCAAACTGTGAGTCACAACCCACTAGTAAATCATGAAATCAATCTGGTGGACAAGAACTGACACTTTTTAAAAGTGAAATAAAATAAAATAGAAAATATCAATGTGCCTGCATATATTAAGGGTATTTTTAGTGAAACTTTTGTTTTTATATTAGGTTGAACAATATATAAAATTACCAATATGTATGTATACACATGTATGTATATATTTGTGTATGTACACATACACACACAGTGAAGGCATTTACTGGTTTATACTATAAAATGTATACCTTACTATGAGTCACAGTAAAAAATGTTTAAAAGTCACTGCCCTAAGAAGGAGATAGCCAATGGTGAGTTATGTGGAGATACTGGAAGAGGCGACTATGCAGGGGCCTTTTGGGACCCATCACTTCTCAAATATAAGTAGAGACCTTCTCTATTATCTATATAATCTTCCAATTCTGTTTATACACCAGGTCTGGTGCATTTTCAGTAGTCCTGTCCTCCTCATCAAGACAATAGAGTGTGTAGGGGACCTTTTCTGCAGAACCATACGTAAGAGTGAAAAAGAGTAATGAGGCCTTCTGAGAGTGGTGATTTGGGGCCTCCATCATTGGTCTTCAGTGTTTGCTGGGCCAGTGGGCCTCCACTCACCCTGATGTGCCCCCCGCCACAAGTAGGGATGCACCACATGGGGCTTTACAACACCTCCTGTATCTGCCTGTTCTCTCAACATAGATTCTTTTTTGGACAGGAGGAGGGGCTCTTGTACTCCCAGAAGAGGATAAAATGTCCAACTCTGTTGCCAGTGTTATATGCAACAGAATTGTCATCAGCTCCTCGACAGGTTGGGGGGTGCCAGGGACATGGTTAGAAAGCAGAATGAAGAATATCTGGCATGCAAGTCTGTTCTGAAGGGAACGAATAAAAGTGACCAGCCAGCTGTTGCAGTTCCTAATCCTCTCAAGACCTGATTCACTGGCAGTTGTTTCCCCTTCTTGGCCTCCCTATGTGAAGAGGACATTGACCACTGTTAAGACGACAAGGTCTTTCTGGCACTGAGTCTGCCACTTTCTCCAATAATTTCCCAAGAAAGAACCTCCGAGGAGAATAAAATAAATCAAAGCTCAGATGCCTGACTTGTAATGTGAGTTTAATGAAAGAGAATGGTCAATAAGCTCTCACTCCTTCTCAGGCACTGAATAACCTTTCTTGTTTATCATCATAGATTTCCACGTAAAGAAGGGTAAGCAATGGCTGGGCTAGAAATCATGGGAAATTTACATAAGGAAATCTTAATCCCTGAATATCTATATCCCCTGCCTCCAAGGTTTCAGGGTTTCAGTCTTCCGTCTTGACCTCCTTATGTTTAAATCCTTCAAGATCCACCTAACTTCTACATCTTCTGTTAAAATTTCCTTTCCCCATCCTAAATTGGCATCGTCATTCTCCATACTGCCATAACACTTTTTCTGCCCTTTTATAATTCTCATACTTTCTGACTCATATATTATACTATGTGTGTCCATGTTCTAGCCTTCGGAGTCAGACAGAACTGAATTCAAATACAAGCCCCACTACTTACTTCACGATCTTGGGCAAATTCCTTAACATCTCTGGACCTCCATTTTTCATCAGGAAAATTATTGTGACAATAATATCCATCTCATAAGGCTGTTCTGTTGACCAAAAAAAAAAAAAAAAAAAAAAGCGTATTTAAAATGCTTTCCCAGACTTCCAGCTTCATATCACAACAAAAAGGAAAGTCCGGAACAAACCGAATACCAATGAATTTTCTTGGACCCATCAGAGAACTGGCAATGCAGAGCAAGTCATCACTCCAAAATCTGGTAAAACAGGTGAATTATGAGACTTATAGCCATGATTTCTAGAGCAGAAGTCCCTGGATCCATAAACTCATAAGAACATTTAAATGATCATTTTGATAAATTACAGGAGGCTGAGTGTGAATTAGTGTGAAAGTGGGAGCCACAGGTTTTTTTGGGGGGGAGCACAATTTTGTGGAGTGTATCTTCAGGGATCTCATCAGTTTATCATGGTGAGGAGTCAAGAAAAATCTCCTGATGGCTCTGGCAGGAAGAAGGAAAAAGTAATCATCATTTTAAAATGCACCCAGAACATTCTGCATAACAAAGGCCTACTTTCCAGGGGAAAAGGCTTGACAAAAGAATTCCATATCCAATATAATTATCCTTCAAAAGTGAATAATAAATAAAGATTATCTCAGAAAAACAAGAACTGCAGGAATTTGTTGTTAGCTGACCTGCCCTGCAAGAAATGTAAAAAGTTCTTCAAGGAAAAGTAAAATGATATAGATGAGAAACCAGGATGCACATAAAGAAAGAGCTTTGTAGAATAAATGAAGGTAAAATAAAATATTTTAATTTCTCATTAATTGATTTAAAACTGTCCATTTAAAATGATACTAGTAACAATGTACTGTGCGATTACAGAATATGAATAAGTGAAATGAATAATAGCAATATTATAAGGGAAGGGAGGAAGGAATTATGACCACTATAAGGTACTGCACTACACATCATATAAAAATGTTATAACATTATTTGAAAGTGGACTCAGATAAGTTGGACTTAGGTTATATTTCAAATCCTAGCATAATCACTGAATTTTTTAAAAGTCCAATTGTTGTGTTAAGAAAGGAAAAAAGTGGAATCATATAAAATGCTCAATTAAAACCAGAAAAGGCAGAAAATGAGGAGAAGAAAAAAATAAAGAGCAAGTACAACAAACAGAATACTGTTACAAACATGATATATATTAATTCAACTATATCAATAATCACTTTAAATGTGAATGGTCCAAGTACAGCAATTAAAGGACAGAGATAGTCAGAATGGATTAAAATAACAAGACCCAACTATGTGGGTTGGGTCTAAAAGAAACCCACCTTAAATCTAAAAACTCAAATAAATTAAAAGTAAAGGGATGGGCTGGATGCAGTGGCTCACACCTATAACCCCAGCACTTTGGGAGACAGAGGCAAGAGGATCGCTTGAAGCCAGGAGTCCAAGACCAGCCTGGGTAACATAGCGAGACCTTGTCTCTACAAAAAATAAAAAAATAGCCAGGCATGGTAGCACATGCCTGTAGTCCCAGCTACTTGGTAGGCTGAGGCAGGAGAATCACTTGAGCCCGAGTATGAACTATGATTTTACTACTGCATTCCAGCCTGGGTGAAAGAGCAAGACCCTGTCTCAAAGGAAAAAGTAAAGAAATGAAGTAAAAAGCAAGAAAAATTGAGAAAGATATATGTGAATATGATGATGAAATACTTTCACATAGTAAGAGTTCAGTGAATGATTCTTACAATTGTTTTTGTTGCTGTTGTTATCGGACTTAGAGCTCCTAGGTAACTGGGGCCTAATCTGTTTCATCACTGCCTCCTCAGCACCTGACACAGAGCAAATGGGAGGAAAGGAAGTCAGATCAATTCACATAAAGTGGATTAAGTGCCTATACTGTGCCAGGCCCTGTTTCAGGGAAAGAGAGGTCATTTAAATGCCGATTCTGTTATTGAGTAGCTCACGGTGAAATGCAGAAGATAAACTTTCACTCTTTCAACAAATACTTTTCTGTAAATCAATAATGACAAGTACAATGTGGTCAGTGTTTTACATTTTGACATCTTTGAAATCAGGAGGCATTTTGAGACCAATGATTTCTTAGCAATGTGCTGTCATTTCATTGAAAGCATTTCTTTTAGTGTTACATAAAATGGTGGTGTAATTTCAATCAATGGCATCTTAGATTTGAGGAAATATGGCAATATATTATGTACAAGGCCTTCAACAACCTTGAGCCATGAATTTTATTGATGAGAAAAACCAAGGTTTAGGAAGGTTAAATAATTGTTCAAGATCACAAAGCTGGTAAGTAGCAGGTCCTTGTGACTCTAAAATACATGCTTTCTTTTTCACTGCAGCACTTCAAGAATTGAGTAGGCACTCAATACCAGTTTGAGCATCTAAATGAATGAATGAATAAATGAGTAACAGTAAATGTCAACCTTTGAAATAAAGTGTTTCATGACATTTTGTTGCTGTCCACTAGAAATATGTGAGCTTCATAAGTAATTTTAAATTTTCTAGTGACTACATATTTAAAGTCTTTAAAAATCAAGTGAAATTAATTTTAATAATATATTTATTTCATCTACTATGCCAAAATGTTATCATTTCAACTTGCAATTCAATTAAAAACTGTTAATGAGATCATTTACATTTTGTTTTTCATACTAACTCTTTGAAATCTAGTATATATTTCATACTTACAGCACATCTCAATTTGCAATAGCTACATCTCAAGTGTTCGGTAGCCACATGTAGGTAGTGGCTACCTCATTGGACAGTGCAGGACTAGAGCACCAAGAAGATCTTACTGCCTCTCTTCCTGGCTCACTGATGCCAACAAGCTTGCCTCTAGAACTTTCTTTATTTGGCTATTAAATGACTCTTTCCCTCTCCTCAGTGCTTTAGTAATCATCATACATCAGTGTTAAGGACCTTTTTTCCTGTTTTTATTTTTTACATTTTACTTGTTAACTTATTATTATAAAAAATTTCTGACACATATAAAAGTAGAGAGAACAGAATAATAAACTCCCATGTACTTAACCTTTTGCCCATCTCGTTTCATTTTCCATACTCTGCTGCCTTTCCATGCATTTTCCTCTCAGGGCATTTTAAAGTAAGTCATTTAGTCCCTAAGTGTTTCAGAATGCTTTTTTAAACAGAAAATGTTTCTATTTTAAACATAGCCTCAATTTTGTTTTAAACAAAAGCCCAGTACTCAATGTCATCATTAGAGTCTTTTTGGATTATTACCCACGTATTTCCCTCTAATCTGTGCAAGGCCCTGGCAGGTGGGATGGGAGATGAAGATTCAGTGATCTTGGCTAGTCACTCTACCTCTCCGAAACTTCAGTTTCTGTAAAATTGAGATAAAATAGCTACCACACTGGACTGTGGTGATTATTCTGTGAGATACCCCAGGTATAGCTCTAAGCCTAGTGTCTGACAGATAATGGAAGCTTAATAAGAGAAAGGTTAGTGGTAAAAGGGAAGTCTTAACCAATATAGACTAAAGCAGATTGATATCCTTCATTGTTCCGGGTATCATGCTTTTATCAATGCATCTTGTCATTTTCCTAGCTTTTTGTCACAGTCATATCCCATTATTGAGCCAAGCATGTTGCTGTCAATTAAAACCCCTTTGTCATTTTCACAGTTGCTGCTATTGAGCCCTGACTTTGCATTTTGTGATGCACTTTTACCCTCTCACAAATCTTTCCCTCCTTGCTCAGCTACTCATTGTCTCACCTTGGGATGATCGTAATAGTCTCCTAAGAAGTCTCCTTGCCACTATTTTAGTCCCACCCCATTCTACTGGCTTTGAGGTTTCAACTCAGAGAGAAGGACCAATTGTTTCCCAGCTCCTTCAGGGATCTGGAACAGGAAGGATAGGAGACAGGGTCTCCTAACTGCTTTTCCTACTTTCACATGTTCCTTTTTAACTCATCCTTCTTTAGCTACCAGAATGATCTTTCTAACACAGAGATCCACACGCCACTCTCCTTCTCAAAACCACTCATAGGGCAGGTGTGGTGGCTCACGCCTATAATCCCAGCACTTTGGGAGGCCGAGGTGGGTGGATGGATCATCTGAGGTCAAGAGGTTGACACCTACCCAGCCAACATAGTGAAACCTCGTCTCTATTAAAAATATAAAAATTAGTCAGTCGTGGTGGTGGGTGCTTGTAGTCCCAGCTACTCAGGGGACTGAGGCAGGAGAATCGCTTGAACCGGGGAATCGGCAGTTGTAGTGAGCCAAGATCACGCCATTGCACTCCAGCCTGGGCAACAGAGTGAGACTTCGTCTCAAAACAACAACCATAACAACCACCACCACCACCACAACAACAACAATATTCAAAGCTCCTCTTATTCTCTAGAATAAAGTCTAACTGTTGAACAAAGCATTCAAGTTCCTCTAAGCTCTGATCGTATCCTCCAGTGGCTTCCCACTTCATTCAGAAAAAAAGCCAAAATTCTTATTGTGGCTTACAAGACCCTACATGCTCTGCCTCCCACCTTGCCCTATAATCCTAACGTCTCTGTCCTTGTGTCCTACTACTC
This sequence comes from Papio anubis, assembly GCF_008728515.1. Classification (NCBI taxonomy): domain Eukaryota; kingdom Metazoa; phylum Chordata; class Mammalia; order Primates; family Cercopithecidae; genus Papio; species Papio anubis. The sequence goes on along the minus strand of NC_044996.1, from coordinate 84,047,222 downwards.
ATCCTTGCTCACTCTGCCACAGTCTTCCAACTTATTCCTTGAACATAAGAAGTATGTTCCCACCCTGGGATCCTTGTACTTATCACTCCCTCTGCCTGGAACTCTCTACTCCAGATATTCACATGGCTCATTTGTTATTTTTTTCAGCTTTTTATTCAAATGTCATCTTCTCAGTCATCGTACCTTATTTAAAATTACAGCCCCAGCGGGCCCCCACATCCCATCCTTTTATGTGCTTTACTTTCCACCATACCATTTAATATGAGTATATAATATTTTTGTATTTACTGTGTAATTCCTATACTAAAAACTAAGCTGCATGAAGGCAGCAAGTTTTGTTTGTTGTTCACTGTCATATTCCTGACACTACCTTCACCTTCCCATCTGGATGTATTCTTTACACATCTTAATGTAGTGCTCCCACAGTGTTATATATTTATCCCTATGGTACCACTAATCACTCTGGACAATATCTTTCTATTTCTTTCTCTATTTCCCTCACTAGTTCTGGAGCTTCATGTGGTATTTTCATGGAGTCAGTGTCTATTATTTAATTTACTTTTTAAAGTTTCATTTTGTTTTTAATTGACACTACAGCTAGATTTTAGAGCTGAGGTATAGGACTTTGCACTTGAAGAATATTAATACATCTTGTCAGCTGTGGTCTGGAACCCCAGTCTACATTCACCCTCCTTGGACTGAGGATATTACCCTGGGCTCTTTTTTCCTGACCCTACCCATTTATAGCCTGTTTGCATTTGTAACCTTGATTGGAATATTCTCTAGCCCTCATCAAAGCAATTGGTAAAATTATTGGGCAAAATGTTAAGATAGGGTTGGGGAGGGAGTGCTTTGTGTCAAACTACCAAAGATGTCATCTGGAAGGACTCTACTGTATAGGTCCATTCATGCAGTCACCTCCACACACATCAGCCTGAGCTATTCTCTACGTGAGATTTTTATATTTTCTTAGATTGCTCACAGAAGGCAAAGAGGCCTGAACCACCCTATACACACACCCTCTGGGCTCCAACACTGATGTTTCCATTTCACGGGATGCTCAGAGGCTTGAGGAGCTCCAACATCAAGGCACTTAAGTAAATTGGATAGTGTCAGAGGCCTTCTCTCTCCTGGTCCTGTGAGTAGTAGTCTGAGAGATCTTGAGGGCAGGCATCTTATCTTTCATTTCTATATCCCTGTTACCTGGTAAGGGCTTAGCACAAAGTAGGCACTTATCCTGTGATTAATGGTGAATGGATGAATGACCAAATAAACCAATAAATAAAATTGCTCATAATCTAGAATACCAGAGGGAAAAAGAAAGCTACTTCTTAGGGCTATCTAGCAAAAAGCATCAGGCGCTAGCAGCAAAAGACCAAAAGGAGAAAACAATGGTAAGAGTCTAGAGGCCATGTAACTTCCTCACTCTTGTATTCTAGGTTATCCACTTCCATTTTCCTGATGAAATTGTTAAGAAACCACTCAAAGTTCAAAGGAAATCTATGTTCATGAGAATATAGGAAAATGAGAAACCTTGTCTTCTACTGAGAAGCATATAAATTGCTCTGGAAAGCAGTCTCGATGCAGCAATTCCATCCCTAGGAGCTAAACCTAAGGAGACGGAGAGACTATTAGACTACAAGCTCCGGCACAGCAGGAAATTAACATGTTTTACCCACCATATTTCCCCAGAGCCTAGCACAATAAGTACCTGTAAGCATTCAATCAATCTTTCCTGAATAAGTACATTTTAAAACACGTATTTTATACACAAGAATATTTTTTAATTTTTAAGTGTTAATATAATCCAATTCATCATTTTTTCCTTTTTTAATGATTCATGATTTTTTCACCCTAAGAACACCTTGAATAACCCAGTGGTTCTCAACTTGGGGGCTAGTCACTTTGTAGGGGACATTCGGCAATGTCTAGAGATTTTCTTTCTGTTTTTTTTTTATTTTTGAAAATGGAGTCTCCTTATGTCACCCAAGCCGGAGTACGTTGGCTATTCACAGGCATGATCACATAATAGCACACTGTGACCTCGAACTTCTAGTTTCATGTGATCCTCCCACCTCAGCCACCAGTGTAGCTGGGAGTTCACGTGTCCACCATCACACCGGGCTACACAAGAGTACTTATTATGATGTTTGTACTACTGAAAAGTTATCCCTGGGACAGAGCTCGCAGAGAGAGGAGCAGGCTGCCATCTTTGCTGTTGGCCAACTTAGCCTTTCTTGCTTTCAGTCTTTGCAGAGTCTGAAGCGACTAGGGCCTGCAGTGGCCTCCCAGCACAGCACAGCTGCTCTACAAGTGGCCAGACTGCTTTTTTAAGTGGGTCCTTGATCCATTTCTCCTCACTGGGCAGGACCTCCCAGCTGGGGTCTCCAGCCTTCTTCCTACAGGTGCATTCAGGCTGGCAACAGGTCCATACCTCCCTGTGATGGAGTTCCCAGAGGGAGGGGCAGGTCACCATCTTTGTTGTTTTGCAGTCTTCTCTGTTGGTACTTTCAGGTACTGGAAAAATCAAAGTGACTAGGAACTGGGCCAGAACCCCATCATACTGCAACAGCCTTGTGGAAAAGTGTCCAGACTGTTACATAGGTGCCCATTCCCATATTTCCTCACTGGGCAAGTCCTCCAGGCCTGGAGGGGTTAGCCAGCCCCCGCCAGGGTTATCGAGCCAGTAGCAACTCTGCAGCTCCCTGGACAAAGTTCCCAGTGGGAAGGGTGAGTTGCCATCTTTGCTGTCTTTCAGCCCTTTCCCTTGCTGTCTCCAGGTTTGGAAGAGTCTGTGGGGACCAAGGGCTGGTTTGGACCCCCAGCACAGAGTAACCACCTCACAGAAAAGTGGCTAGACTGTTATCCATGCAGGTCGTGGTTCTCACTTCTCCTCAATAGGCAGAGCCACCCAACCTGAGACTCCAGCACAACCAACCTGCCCTTACCTGATCACCACAATCAGAGGCAGGCCAGCATTTCTCTGAGGAGGAAATCACAGAGTCAATGCACAACCACTCCACCACTACAGTTGCAGTAGTACAGCCATAACAGTCCTCAGACTTCAGACTACGGAGGGAATAAAAGGTCTAGTCATTACACTGGCACTTCCAGCACACCACAGCCATTATACGAAGTACAGCATAGCCCCTCTTCCCTGGAAACCTACACCACCCACTCTTCACCAGACAGGGGCCCTGGCTCATGAATGCAGAACAGCCACCCCACCCATGGATGAGTATGACCACTGGTAGTGGCCCAGAGTTTCCCCAGGGAGAGGTTATCAGAAGCATATGACAGCCCCTCCACCATTGCCATAGTAACAGTTCTATCCCTGCTGCCCTTCATCTGGAGAAGAAACAAAGAGCTTGAGGGCTACATGCAAGTTTATGGCATGCCACAGGTACCATAGAGAGAGGAGAACGATCTCTCCTCCCTGTGAGCCTTCTGCCCTTGCTCCCCAACAAGTGGAACCCCAAGCTCACAACAGCAGTGCAGCCACCCCACACCAGTGACTGAACACCCCCAATAACAGTGGCTCTGTGCTTCTTGGAGGCAGAGCTCCCACAGCAACTGAAAGCTTCTCTACCACTGCTTTTGCAGTGGAACTGCTCTTGCTACTCTTACACTAATGAAGGAGCAAAGACTCTAAGTGCCTTATCTACACCTCCAACAAACTGCACTCAACCCAAAGAGAGGAGGCTAGTCCATCTCCCATGGGTTCCACTTACTTCCTTGCTGATCACCACACAGAGAACCCCTCAATTAGGCCCACAGCACAGACCTTCCATCCTGGGCTAATTGCACCAAGCAATTGCTGACCTGCAACTCTCTGGGGTGGAATCCCCGGGAGGCAAGCAAAGGACTCTTGGTCACAGCCACTACTAAGTTCCCGTTCTCTGTTGCCTCCAAATTGGAGCATGGGGACATAAACCCAGATATCACCCTAGAGCTGTGGTGGGCAGCCCAAAAATGCCCAGCCACAACCTATGGCCAGCACTCAAGTGGGAGAGGAGCGCACACTTTCAGACCATTGAGAGGGAGCACAGCTGCAACTGTGAGGAAATATAGGGGAGCCATGTGACTGGGAACGAGTCTACCAACTAACCAATATACCTAAAAACTACCTATAGATCACGCCCCAAAGCTTCAACACAAAGAAAAATACCTCACTAACATACACCCCTGTGAAACCAAAGGCAAGAAGTCAGCTGCAAATAAGGACCCGCACAAAGCCTCAGCCCTGTGAAAACATTCAGAAAAGAAGTCCATCAACTGTGCTCAATCTACAATTCAGTAAAAGGAACACTCACAAGCAGAGATGAGAAAGAATCAACACAAGAACTCTGGAAGTGCAAATGGCCTGAGTGCTGTACATCCTCCAAACAACCACAACAGTTCTCCAACAAGGGTTCTTAACAAGGCTGAGCTGGCTGAGATGACAGAAATAGAATTCAGAATATGAATAGGAATGAAGATAATCAAGATTCAGGAGAATGGCAAAACCCAATGCAAGAAAACTGAGAATCACAATAAAATGATACAGGAGCTGAAAGATGAAATAGCCAGTATACCCTAACAAATATGACAGAGCTGGGAAACACACTAAAAGCATTTCACAATGCAATCACCAGTATTAAAAGCAAAACAGACCAAGCCGAGGAAAGAATCTCAGAAACTGAAGACTGGCTCTCTGAAATAAGACAATCAGACAAAAACAAAGAGAAAAGAATGAAAAGAAATCAACAACACCTCCAAGAAATATGAGATGACGTAAAGAGGCCAAATCTATGAATCAGTAGCATCCCTGAAAGGGATGAAGAGAAAGCAAACAACTTGGAAAACATATTTCAGGATTATGCCCATGAAAACTTCCCCAACTTTGCTAGAGAGGCCAACAGTCAAATCCAGGAAATATAGAGAACCACTGCAAGATTCAACACAGCAAGATCATCCTCAAGACACATAATGATCAGCATTTCCAAGGTTGAAATGAAAGACAGAATGTTAAAGACAGCTAGACAGAAAAGGCAGGTCACCTACAAAAGGGATACCATGGGCTAACAGCACATCTCTCAGCTGAAACCCTACAACCCAGAACAGATTGGGGCCTATATTCAACATTCTTAAAGAAAAAAAAGTCTTCAAGCAAGAATTTCATATCCAGCCAAACAAAGCTTTCTAAGTAAAGGAAAAAGAAGATCCTTTCCAAATAAACAAATGTTGAGGGAGTTTATTAACACAAGACCTGCCTTACCAGAGATCTTGAAAGAAGCACTAAATATAGAAAGGGAAGACTGCTTCCAGCCAATATAAAAATGCACTTAAATACACAGACCAGTGACACTATAAAGCAATCACACAATCTGGCATAATAACCAGCTAACAACACAATGATGGGATCAAATCCACACATATCAATACTGACCTTGAATGTAAACAAGCTAAATATCCCAATTAAAAGGCACAGAGTGGTAAGCTGGCTAAAAAACAAGACCTAATGGTATGCTGTCTTCAAGAGACCCATCTAACATAGAATGAAACCCATAGGCTCAAAATAAAGGGATAGAGAAAAATCTACCAAGCAAATGGAAATCAGAAAAAACACAGGGTTTGCAATCTTAATTTCAAACAAAACAGACTTTAAACCCACAAAGATCAAAAAGACAAAGAAGAGCATTATATAATGGTAAAGGGTTCAATTCAACAAGAAGACATAACTATCCTAAATATATATGCACCCAACAAAGGAGCACCCAGATTTCTAAAGCAAATTCTGAGAGACCTACAAAGAGACTTAGACTCCCACACAATAATAGTAGGATACTTCAACACCTCACTGACTGAAGTAGACAGATCATCAAGGCAGAAGATTAACAAAGATATTTAGAACCTGAACTTAACATTGGATGTAATGTATCTAATAAACCTCTGCAGAACTCTCTACCCAAAAACAACAGAATATATACTCTTCTCATCACCACATGACACATCACCTTAAATAAACCACATACTTGGATATAAAAAATCCTCAGCAGGTGCAAATGAAATTAATGCATACCAAACACATTCTGAGACCGCAACATAATAAAATAGTAGTTCAGATATTTAAAATAACTCAAAACCATGCAATTACATGGTAATTAAACAACATATTCCTGAAAGACTTTTGGATAAATCATTAAATTAAGGCAGAAATCAAGAAGTTCTTTGAAACTAATGAGAACAAAGATACAACACACCAGAATCTCTGGGACACAGCTAAGGCAGTGTTAAGGGACAAATTCCTAGCACTAAATGCCCATATTAAAAAGTTAGAAATATCTTACATTAACAAGATAACATCACAACTGAAAGAATTAGAGAAGCAAGAGTAAATCAATCTCAAAGCTAGCAGAAGACAAAAACAACCAAAATTAAGGCTAAACTGAAGGAAACTGACACAGGAAAAATGATTCAAAAGATCAATGAATACAGGAGTTGGTTTTTTTGAAGAAATTAATATGATAGGCCACTAGTTAGAATAATAAATAAGAAAACAGAAAAGATTCAAATAAACACAATTATAAATGACAAAGAGGATGTTACCACTGACCCCAATGAAATAAAAGTAACAAGCAGAAACTACCATGAACACTTCTATGCACACAAACTAGAAAACTTAGAAGAGAGGAATATACTCCTGGACACATACACCCTCCCAAGACTGAACCAGGAAAAGATTGATTCCCTGAACAGATCAATAATGAGCTCTGAACTTGAATCATAAATAAATAGCCTACCAATCAAAAAACGTCCAGAACCAGATGGATTCATAGCTGAATTCTAACAGATGTACAAAGAAGGGCTGGCACCATTCCTACTGAAACTATTCCAAAAATTCAAGAAGGAGGGAACTCCTCCCCAATGCATTCCATGAGATCAGCATCATCCTGATAACAAAACCTAGTAAAACACAACAAAAAAAAGAAAAAGGCCAATATCCTTGATGAACATTGTAGTAAAAATCCTCAACAAAATACTTGCAAACGGAATTCAGCAGGAAATTAAAAAACTAATCCACCATGATCAAGTAGGCATCATCCCCAGAATGCAAGGTTGGTTCAACAAGCAAATTAATAAATGAGATTCATGACATAAACAAAACTAAAGACAAAAAACACATGATTATCTCAATATATGCAGAAAAGACTTTCAACAAAATTCAAAACCCCTTCATGTTAAAACTTATCAATAAACTATGTATTGAAAGAACATACCTCAAAATACTAAGAATCATCTATGACAAAACCACAGCAAACATCATACTGAATGGGCAAAAGCTGGAAGCATTCCCATTGAAAACTGGCACAAGACAAGGAGGCTCTCTCTCACCACTCCTATTTTAACATGGCATTGGAAGTCCAGGCCAAAGCAAACAAGCAAGATAAAGAAATAAAGGACATCTAAATAGAAAGAGAGGAAGTCAAACTAACCCTGTTTACAGACAACAAAATTCTATATCTGGAAAATCCCATACTCTCTGTCCAAAAGCTCCTTCACCTGATAAACAACTTCAGAAAAGTCTCAAGATAGAAAATCAATGTCCCAAAATCACTAGCATTCCTATACACCAACAATACATAAGCTGACAGCCAAATCAGGAACAAAAATCTCATTCACAATTGCCACAAAAGAATAAAATGCATAGGGATACCCCTAAGCAGGGAGGTGAAAGATTGCTACAATGAAAATTACACTCAAAGAAATCAGAGATGAAACCAAAAAATGGAAAAACATTTCACGTTCATGGATAAGAAGAATCAATATCACTAAAATGGCCATACCACCTGAAGCACTTAATAGATTCAATGCTATTCCTATCAAACTATCAATGACATTCTTCACAGAACTAAAAAAAACTATTTAAAATTCATACAGAACCAACTAAGAGCCTGAATACCCAAGACAATCCTAAGCAAAAAGAACAAAGCAGGAAGTTTCCCGTTACCTGACTTCTAACTCTTACGCAGGGCTACAGTAACCAAAACAGCATGGTACTGGTGCAAAACAAACACACAGACCCATGGAATGGAATAGAGAGCCCAGATATAAGGCCACACACCTACAACCATTAACGATAACAAGCAATAGGTAAAGGACTCTTTATTCAATAAATGCTCCTGGAATAACTGGCAAACCATATGCAGAAGATTGAAACTGAACCCTTTCCTTACACTATATACAAAAATCAATTCAAGATTGGTTAACGATGTAAATGTAAGACTCCAAATTATAAAAACCCTGGAAAGCAACCTAGACAATACCATTCAGGACAGAGGAACGGGCAAAGATTTCATGATGAAGACACCAAAGTAATCACAACAAAAGCAAAAGTTGACAAATGGAATGTAAACTTAAGACCTTCTGTGCAGCAAAAGCAACTATCAGATTAAACAGACAACCTACAGAATGGGAGAAAATTTTTGCAAACTATCCATCTGACAAAGGTCGAATATCCAGCATGTATAAAGAACTTGCAAATTTATGAGAAAATAAACAAACAAACCCATAAAAAGTGGGCAAAAGACATGAACAGACACTTTTCAAAAGAAGACACACAGGCCGGGTGCCATGGCTCATGCCTGTAATCCCAGTACTTTGGGAGGCTGAGGCTGGTGGATCACCTGAGGTCAGGAGTTCAAGATCAGCTTGGCTAACATGATGAAACCCCATCTCTACCACAAATACAAAAAATAGCCAGGCATGGTGGCATATGTCTGCAATCCCAGCTATTCGAGAGGCTGAGGCAGGAGAATCACTTGAACCCAGGAGGTGGAGGTTGCAGTGAGCCAAGGTTGTGCCACTGCACTCCAGCCTGTACAATGGAGTGAGACTCTGTCTCAAAAGAAGAAGAAGAAGAAGAAGACCCACATGCAACCAACAAGCATATAAAAAAAGCTCAATGTCACTGATAACTAGAGAAATTCAAATCAAAACCACAATGACATACCATCTCACATATCAGAATGGCTATTATTAAAGTCAAAAAATAACTGTTGGGGATGAGGTTCCAGAGAAAAGGGAATGATTATACATTGTTGATGGAAGTGTGAATTAGGTCAATCATTGTCAAAGCAGTGTAGCAATTCCTCAAAGAGCTAAAAAGAGAAGTATCATTCGACCTAGCAATTCTATGACTGGGTACATACCCAGAGAAATATAAATGGTTCTTTTATAAAGATGCATGCACATGAATGTTCATCGCAGCACTATTAACAATGGCAAAGACATGAAATCAAACTAAATGCCCAACAATGATAGACTGGATAAAGAAAATGCAACAGGGAGCAAGATGGCCGAATAGCAACAGCTCCAGTCTCCAACTCCCGGCGCCAGCGACACAGAAGACAGGTGATTTCTGCATTTTCAACTGAGGTACTGGGTTTATCTCACTAGGGAGTGCCTAACAATCAGTGCTGGTGAGCTGCTGCAGCCCGACCAGCCAGAGCTGAAGCAGGGCGAGGCATCGCCTCACCTGGGAAGCACAAGGGGGAAGGGAATCCCTTTTCCTAGCCAGGGGAACTGAGACACAAAACACCTGGAAAATCGGGTAACTCCCACCCCAATACTGTGCTCTACCAAGGATCTTAGCAAACGGGTACACCAGGAGACTATATCCCACACCTGGCCAGGAGGGTCCCACGCCCACGAAGCCTCCCTCATTGCTAGCACAGCAGTCTGCGATCTCCCGGCAAGGCAGCAGCGAGGCTGGGGGAGGGGCACCCGCGATTGCTGAGGCTTAAGTACATAAACAAAGCACCTGGGAAGCTTGAACTGGGTGGAGCTCACAGCAGCTCAAGGAGTCCTGCCTGTCTCTGGAGACTCCACCTCTGGGGAAAGGGTACAGCTAAACAACAACAACAACAACAACAACAAAAAGCAGCTGCTCTGCAGAGACAAACGACTCTCTCTGACAGCTTTGAAGTGAGCAGTGGATCTCCCAACACAGAGGTTGACATCTGAGAATGGACAGACTGCCTGCTCAAGTGGGTCCCTGACCCCTGAGTAGCCTAACTGGGAGACATCCCCCACTAGGGGCAGACCGACACCCCACACCTCACACGGTGGGGTACACCCCTGACACGAAGCTTCCAAAGCAAGAATCAGACAGGTACACTCGCTGTTCAGAAATATTCTATCTTCTGCAGCCTCTGCTGCTGATACCCAGGCAAACAGGGTCTGGAGTGGACCTCAAGCAATCTCCAACAGACCTACAGCTCAGGGTCCTGACTGTTAGAAGGAAAACTAACAAACAGGAAGGAAACCCACACCAAAACCCCATCAGTACATCACCATCATCAAAGACCAGAGGCAGATAAAACCACAAAGATGGGAAAAAAGCAGGGCAGAAAAGCTGGAAATTCAAAAAATAAGAGTGCATCTCTCCCTGCAAAGGAACACAGTTCATCACCAGCAACGGATCAAAGCTGGACGGAGAATGACTTTGACGAGATGAGAGAAGAAGGCTCCAGTCCATCAAACTTCTCAGAGCTAAAGGAGGAATTACGTACCCAGTGCAAAGAAACTAAAAATCTTGGAAAAAAAGTGGAAGAATTGATAACTGGAATAATTAATGCAGAGAAGGCCACAAACGAATAGACAGAGATGAAAACCATGACATGAGAAATATGTGACAAATGCACAAGCTTCAGTAACCGACTTGATCAACTGGAAGAAAGAGTATCAGCAATTGAGGATCAAATGAATGAAATGAAGCAAGAAGAGAAACCTAAAGAAAAAAGAAGAAAAAGAAATGAACAAAGCCTGCAAGAAGTATGGGATTAGGTAAAAAGATCAAATCTACGTCTGATTGGGGTGCCTGAAAGTGAGGGGGAAAATGGAACCAAGTTGGAAAACACTCTTCAGGATATCATCCAGGAGAACTTCCCCAACCTAGTAGGGCAGGCCAACATTCAAATACAGGAAATACAGAGAACGCCACAAAGATACTCTTCGAGAAGAGCAACTTCAAGACACATAATTGCCAAATTCACCAAAGATGAAATGAAGGAAAAAATCTTAAGGGCAGCCAGAGAGAAAGGTCCGGTTACGCACAAAGAGAAGTCCATCAGACTAACAGCAGATCTCTCGGCAGAAACTCTACAAGCCAGAAGAGAGTGGGGGCCAATAGTCAACATTCTTAAAGAAAAGAATTTTCAACCTGGAATTTCATATCCAGCCAAACTAAGTTTCATAAGTGAAGGAGAAATAAAATCCGTTACAGATAAGCAAATGCTTCGAGATTTTGTCACCACCAGGCCTGCCTTACAAGAGACCCTGAAGGAAGCACTAAACATAGAAAGGAACAACTAGTACCAGCCATTGCAAAAACATGCCAAAATGTAAAGACCATGGAGGCTAGGAAGAAACTGCATCAACTAACGAGCAAAATAACCAGTTAATATCATAATGGCAGGATCAAGTTCACACACAACAATATTAACCTTAAATGTAAATGGACTAAATGCTCCAATGAAAAGACACAGACTGGCAAACTGGATAAAGAGTCAAGACCCATCAGTTGCTGTATTCAGGAGACCCATCTCACATGCAGAGACATACGTAGACTCAAAATAAAGGGATGGAGGAAGGTCTACCAAGCAAATGGAGAACAAAAAAAAAGCAGGGGTTGCAATACTAGTCTCTGATAAAACAGACTTTAAACCATCAAAGATCAAAAGAGACAAAGGCGGCCAATACATAATGGTAAAGGGATCAATTCAACAGAAAGAGCTAATTATCCTAAATATATATGCACCCAATACAGGAGCACCCAGATTCATAAAGCAAGTCCTTAGAGACTTACAAAGAGACTTACACTCCCATACAATAATAATGGGAGACTTCAACACCCCACTGTCAACATTAGACAGATCAAGGAGACAGAAAGTTAACAAAGATATCCAGGAATTGAACTCATCTCTGCAGCAAGCAGACCTAATAGACATCTACAGAACTCTCCACCCCAACTCAACAGAATATACATTCTACTCAGCACCACATCACACTTATTCCAAAATTGACCACATAATTGGAAGTAAAGCACTCCTCAGCAAATGTATAAGAACGGAAATTATAACAAACTGTCTCTCAGACCACAGTGCAATCAAACTAGAACTCAGGACTAAGAAACTCAATCAAAACCGCTCAACTTCATGGAAACTGAATAACCTGCTCCTGAATGACTACTGGGTACATAACGAAATGAAGGCAGAAATAAAGATGTTCTTTGAAACCAATGAGAACAAAGATACAACATGCCAGAATCTCTGGGACACATTTAAAGCAATGTGTAGAGGGAAATTTATAGCACTAAATGCCCACAAGAGAAAGCTGGAAAGATCTAAAATTGACACTCTAACATCACAATTAAAAGAACTAGAGAAGCAAGAACAGAAACACATTCAAAAGCTAGCAGAAGGCAGGGAAATGCTTAAAGATCAGGTAAGAACTGAAGGAGATGAAACACAAAGAAACCCTCAAAATCAATGAATCCAGGAGTTAGTTTTTGAAAAGATCAACATAATTGATAGACCACTACCAAGACTAATAAAAAAGAAGAGAAAGAGAAAAGAATCAAATAGATGCAATAAAAAAAATGATAAGGGATCACCACAGACCCACAGAAATACAAACTACCATCAGAGAATAATTATAAAACACCTCATAAAGAAACTAGAAAATCTATAAAGAAAGGAATAGATAATTTCACGGACACTTACACTCTCCAAGACTAAACCAGGAAGAAGCTGAATTCCTGAATAGACCAAGAGCAGGCTCTGAAATTGAGGCAATAATTAATACCAACCAAAAACAGTCCAGGACCAGATGGATTCACAGCTGAATTCCACCAGAGGTACAAGGAGGGAGCTGGTACCATTCGCTAAAACTATTTCAATCAATAGAAAGAGAGAATCCTCTAACTCATTTTATGGGGCCAAACATCATCCCGATATCAAAGCCTGTGAGGCACAACAAAAAGAAATTTTTAGACCAATATCCCTGATGAACTTGATGCAAAATCCTCAATAAAATACTGGCAAACCCGGATCCAGCAGCACATCAGAAAGCTTATCCACCGCGATCAATTGGGCTTCATCCCTGGGATGCAAGGCTGGATCAACATCATAGAATCAATAAACATAATCAACATATAAACAGAACCAACAACAAAATAAGAGATTATCTCCAATAGATGCAGAAAAGGCCTTTGACAAATTCAACAGCCCTTCATGCTAAAATATGCTCAATAAATTGGGGTACTGATGGAACATATCTCAAAATCATAAGAGCTATTTATGACAAACCCCACAGCCAATATCATACTGAATGAGCAAAATTGGAAGCATTCCATTTGAAACTATTGGCACAAGACAGGGGTCAACCTCTCACCACTCCTGTTCAACATAGTGTTGGAAGTTCTGGCTAGGGCAATCAGGCAAGAGAAAGAAATCCAAGAATTCAGTTAGGAAAGAAGAAGTCAAATTGTCCCTGTTTGCAGAGGAGACATGATTGTATATTTAGAAAACATTGTCTCATGCATCTCCTTAAGCTGATAAGAAACTTCAATAGAAGTCTCAGGATTACAAAATTAATGTGCAAAAATCACAAGCATTCTTATACACCAGTAACAGACAAACAGAGAGCCAAATCATGAATGAACTTCCATTCACAATTGCTTCAAAGAAGAATGAAATACCTAGAATCCAACTTACTAGGGATAGCAAAAGGACCTGTTCAAGGAGAACACAAACCACTGCTCAGTGAAATAAAAGAGGACACAAACAAATGGAAGAATACCATGCTCATGGATAGGAAGAATCAATATCATGAAAATGGCCATACTGCGAGAAGGTAATTTATATAGATTCAAGTACCATCATGCATCAAGCTACCAATGAGTTCTTTACAAGAATTGGAAAAAACTACTTTAAAATTCATATGGAACCACAAAAGAGCCACGCATTGCCAAGACAATCCTAAGTCAAAAGAACAAAGCTGGAGGCATCCGCTACCCTGACTTCAAACTATACTACAAGGCTACAGTAACCAAAACAGCATGGTACTGGTACCAAAACAGAATATAGACCAATGGAACAGAACAGAGTCCTCAGAAATAATACCACACATCTACAGCCATCTGATCTTTGACAAACCTGAGAGAAACAAGAAATGGGGAAAGGATTCCCCTATTTAATAAATGGTGCTAGGAAAATTATTTAGCCATAAAGTAGAAAGATGAAACTGGATCCTTTCCTCACTCCTTATACAAAAATTAATTCAAGATGGATTAGAGACTTAAATGTTAGACCTAATACCATAAAAGCCCTAAGAGAAAACTGGGTAATACCACTCAGGACATAGGCATGGGCAAGGACTTCATTTCTAAAACACCAAAGCAATGGCAACAAAGCCAAAGTGTGGTAGGATATGGTGACTAAAGGCTGCACAGCAAAAGAAACTACCCTTAGAGTGAACAGGTAACCTACAGAATGGGAGAAAAATTTTTACGGAAATCCTCATCTGACAAAGGACTAATATCCAGAACCTACAAGAACTCAAACAAATTTACAAGAAAAAACAAACAACCCCATCAAAAGTGGGCAAAGGATATGAACAGACATTTCTCAAAGAAGACATTCATACAGCCAACAGACGTATGAAAACAATGCTCATCATCACTGGCCATCAGAGAAATGCAAATCAAAACCACAATGAGATACCATCTCACACCAGCTAGAATGGCGATCATTAAAAGTCAGGAAACAACAGATGCTGGAGAGGCATGTGGAGAAATAGGAACACTTTACACTGTTGGTGGGATTGTAAACTAGTTCAACCATTATGGAAAACAGTATGGCAATTCCTCAAGGATCTAGAACTAGAAGTACCATATGACCCAGCCATCCACAATACTGGGTATATACCCAAAGGATTATAAATCATGCTGCTATAAAGACACATGCACCAGTATGTTTATTGACACTATTCTATTAAAGACTTGGAATCAGCAAATGTGCATCAGTGACAGACTGGATTAAGAAAATACAGCACATATACACCATGGAATACTATGCAGCCATAAAAAGGATGAGTTTGTGTCCTTTGTAGGTACAAGGATGCAGCTGGAAACCATCATTCTCAGCAAGCCTCGCCAAGAACAGAAAGCCAGCACTGCATGTTCTCACTCATAGGTGGGAACTGAACAATAAGGAGCCACCACTTGAACTTCGGGACGAGGAACATCACCACGGGGGGCCTATCTGCAGGGGTAGAGGAGGGGTAGGGATTGCATTGGGAGTTATACCTGATGTAAATGGCGAGTTGATGGGTGCTGAAAGCGAATTGATAGAGTGCAACCGTAACTTAACACAGAGTATACATAATATTAACAAACCTACAGATTATCCCATGTATCCTAGAACTTAAAAAAAAAAAAAGAAAAAAGAAATTACTAATACCTAGTTTATTGGAACCTAAATTCAACAGGCTGTTTACCAAAATAAATAAAAACAGATAAGCCACCATAAAAAGCAAAAAAAAAAAAAAGGAAAATGCAACACATATATGCCATGGAATAATATCCAGCCATAAAAAAGAATGAGGTCATGTCTTTCGCAGGAATATGAGCAGAGCTGAAGTCAATTATCCTTAGCAAACTAATGCAGGAACAGAGAACTGAATAGTGCATGTTCTTCTGATAAGTAGGAGATAAATGGTGAAAACTCCTGGACACAAAGAATCAACAGACACTGGGGCCTACTTGAGGGTGGAGGGTGGGAGAAGAGAGAGCACAAGAAAAAATAACTATTGTTGCTAGGCTTAGTATATGTGTGAAAAATAATCTGTACAACAAACCCATGATACAAATTTACCTATATGACAAATGTGCACATGTACCCCTGAACCTAAAATAAAAGCTAAAAAGAAAGAAAAATTAGAAGCAACCTAAATACCTCCCAAGAGAAGTACCTATGGGATATTATGTCATTAGCAATGATGCTTTAGATCTGAATGTTTTGCGAATGCATATTTCCAATAGTATAACATTGCATTAGACACACACACACACACACACACACACACACGTGAGTTTGCCGATCTAAAATTTTCAACAGAATGTCAAATAATGGTTTCTGCCTGAATGGTGGGACTGTAAGAATCTTGAACTTGCCTTCCTTTTTAAAAATGTTTTACTATGTATATGTATTCTTCTAAAATAAAGTGTTAACATAAAAAGATATAAGCTGTTAAGGGGACTGGTAAGAAGGAGGCTCTTGGAATATCAGAGCCCTTTTTGCCATCAGTCTTTTCTCCAAGACTGTCAGGAATACGGCCAGTTTTAAAGAGCTGATTGCTGACGGTCACTATTGGAATCAGGCCAGCCCTCCAAGGATGAAGAAGGGGTTGTGACATAAATGACTAGAGGCTCGTTGATCCTGGAAACTCCTGAGCCATCAGAGGAATCAGGTTGATGTGCTGATGTGCCCTTGCTTGGACTGACATCCCAGGGCTTCATCTCTGGTAGCCAACTGGAAATCTTACTCTATCCACAGCTTAATGAGCCAGCCAGTATGTGGGGTTCTCCCTGGCAGAGGCCCAGGTAGGCTGAGGGAGATGTTGCTATTGGAGCTGCTGTCTCCACCAAACAGCAGTGAGCTACTGGTGCTCACTGATCAAGGTCATTTTCATACCACAGGCCTTGAGAACTGCCCCCAGGAGCACCCACAGAAGGTGGCCCCTACCCTCCTGAAGGAATGAATGAGGGACTTGTTGTCTCAACAAAATAGCAAAACAGGCTCATGTAGAGAGAAGAGAGGAAATTACTACTAAAGTTTGAAAGCTAAAAGAGATGGAGGAATATTTCAGGCCATGGAGTTAGGCTCCAAAAAGATGTCAACAGGCTGAAGTAAGTGGTTGAACCTGACCAGATGATTGACAGTTACAAATGGAGAGGCCTGCATTTGAGTGCAGAAAACCAACTGACTCTTCACAGGACGGAAGAGACTGTCCTACACACAGTCTGCAGAAAAGGAACTTGAGATTTTGCCTTACAGGCATCATCACTGAGATAATAAAGCCCAAAAAATCTAATGGGAACTTAGGCTGCAATAACATATGTATAGTGTTTAGATCAAGGGAAGCAACAGCCCTTTTCCACTCTGTACTGGTTAGACCCTTACTGAGGGACTTCCTTTTGGCTCGGACTACCATACATTAAGTGGGTGCATACAGAAAGGAGTGAACAAACAAGGGTGAATGAATATTCTGTATGCAGATGTAGGATGTGTAGAGAAGGGAGTGAACAAACAAGGGTGGGGGCTGAAAGAATTTGGAGCTATAGCCATTTATGCTAGTGTTTTAGTCCATTTTGTGTTGCTATAAAGGAATACCTGAGACTAGGTAATTTATGAAGAAAATAGGTTAATTGGCTCATGGTTCTGCAGGCTGCATAAGCATACTGCTGCTGTCTGCTTGCATCCTGGTGAGGCCACACGAAGTTTACAATCATGGTGGAGGACGAAGAGGGAGCAAGAGAGTGAAGAGGGGTCCTGGACCTTTTTAAACAACCAGATCTTTCATGAACTAACTGAGTGAGAACTGACTCATCACCAAGGAGCTAGTACTAAGACATTCATGAGGGATTTGACCCCAGGATCCAACACTTCCCACTAGGCTCCACTTCCAACATTGGAGGCCACATTTCAACATGAGATTTGGAGGAGACAGACATCCAAATCATATCAGCTGGAGAAGAGAAGACTTAAGAGAAGTGGTCTTTTTGTAGACCTCTAAGATATTGTCAGGAACAGAGAGAGCAGATGGAGTCTGAGAGGTTTCAGAAGGCAGAAATGAGACCCTTGGGTGGGAACCAGCAGGAAACAAATTTCAGCTCAACACAAGGAAGGAATTTTTAACTGAGCAGCCTATAAATGAAACAGGTGGAGAGGAGACACAAGGAGTTGTCTGAGAGACAGGCAGACAGACAGACAAGACAGAACTTTCAGGAAGGTGGGGCCAGATGAGGGAAGAAGTGGGGAGTGGGTAGAAGAGGCCAGACTGCCTTAAATGTACATTCACTGGAACTCTCATTACAATGACAAAGCTCTCATTATAGTGACCTTAATAATTAAACAATCTTTGGATTTCTAAGTGCTTCCTAAATGCTGATTATTTTTTAATTGATTCCACCTGAAAGGTACTAAATTGTCCAGTAAATCATTTATCTCTTCCTTGGGGGTTAGGTATTTGTTTTACACAAGGAGAGAGCACAGCACCTGTGCAAGTGTCTCACCATCCAGGGAAGACAGCTACAAATCTAGACAGCAATAGCCTTCTGACTCCCCACACCAGCTCCCAGCCTGCCCCTGGGATGCAATTTCCAACCTTGCAACAAGGAGTGCTACAATATCACTTTGGTATGCGGTGCAAAGAGCAGGCAGCAGCTGTGAAGGCAGGCCAAGGGGGCGGGGGGATAAGTACTTAACTAACCAGCACACTTGCCAGGATCAGCACCTAAAAACACCAAAAGAACTCTCAAGATGAGAGTTTCCTGTTAACTGGACACTCCCCTATTTATTCTCTTATTTAATCCTCACTCATTCATTAAACAGCTTTTCACTGAGTACGCACTATATGTCAAGCACTGTTCTAGGCACTGGGCATGCAGAAGTGAATAAAGCAATCAAAGATCCCTGCCCTCATGGAGCTGACATTTCAACTGGAAAGACAATAAGAAAATAAATTATAAAGTATGCAAGAAAGTAATAAATGCTACGAAAATATGTAAAGCTGCATAGAGGGAATTAAAAGTACCCAGTGAGGTTCTCTCCCTGTTTTACTCATTTAAAAACTTGAGTTTTGAGAAGAGAAATGAACTCGCTAGTATAGTAACCCAGTCTGTGGGACTTTTTTCTATTTTGTCATACTGTCTTCAGGGACACACAACTAAGGAGTTGGGAGCCAGAGGGTTGACCTGCTGGCATGTTTGGGGTGGGGAGTGTCCTGTATTAGGCACGAGATCAGGAAGAAGGTTCTAATAGGGCTTAAAAAATCCACCAGACTAACAGCTTTGCTTGCTGGCCAGGGCTTCAAAATGGGACTTCCGGTACCATCCTAGACAGGCCAAAACACAGTGGGGAAAAGTGAAGCATGCTAGAGAGAACTAGGATTCTTGTATCCTTAGAGAGCAGTTCCAGCTCGCTGAGTACTGTGTGATGACATACTCATCTCTTTTCCTTTCTGGGTCACGGACCCAATTTGTACAATCAAGGACTCAATGAACTTTCTAAGATCTCTTTCCCCTTTGACATTCTATAGCTGCTGAGCTTAGTGGTAGATCTGGGCCAGTTACTCAAAACTTTCTATAAGATTACTTAGTTATTTTGGTTTCCCCTGGCCCATAAGTGAATAGTACCAAGACCCAAAGTTCCTAAATGCTCATTCTTCAGCAAGGCAAAAAATGAAAGAAGCTAAGGAGACTATATCCAAATCCACAGTTAAACTCCAGCTGAGCATACTGAGGTGGAACCCAAGGAAATTGAGTCAGTAATAATGTGTAAGACAAATAAGAAGATATAATCCTGGAGCCAGAGGGAAAGAGAAAGAAAAGGCCTCAGCAAGGCATGGAGAAAGCACCCTGGTAGCTTCCCCAATAAGACTCCTGGTTCCCTGACACTCCTCTCATCTTCCCCTCCAGCCTATTCCACCACCTACAAATGCAGTCTGGGTTGTACTTGCTGCCCAGATCTAGCTTATCACTACCATCACCTTCTGTCCCTATTCCCCTATGTGCCCAGGAAACCACAGCTTGAAGAGGAAGGTTTAAAGGATTATTGCATAGTGCAGAGTGTCTGCACTGATGTCAGAGGCCTGATTTCTAGTCCCAGCTCTGACCCTGACTAACTCTGTGGCCTTGGGCAAGCTCCTCTCCTCTCAGTGCCTTGTCTGTAACTTAAAGGGTTTGTAATGTTTCTTAACTTTTCGTGGAATCACAGACTTCTGAGAATCTGACGAAATCTGTGGATGCAGATGCCACAATTTAGCATATAATTTCAAGTGACTCATGGACTTGTAGGCTAAGAATTCCTGCCTGATAGCTAAGGGCTCTTTCAGCTCTGAGTCTGTGGTTCTGTGATCTGGGCATGAGGCCAAGATCTGCCTGCCCCTTCCGGAGGAAGAGGAGGAGGAATCCACCTTCCAAATATATCCTTTAGCTTGTGCTTCCAGCTGCTTTTCGCTTTAACCCATGATACTCTGAAGCCATAAGGAGTTCTTGCTTCCCTACAAAGCCTGAAACTGAGTAACAAAGACAAAGGCAAAGTGCTAGAACTTCCTTCAAAACCCAATGGCTCTGAGCTTCCTTCCTAGAGCCTCTTGGGCCCCAGTCTAAAATTAAAGGCAGAGGTAGGAGGGCCTCTGGTTTAGGCAATAAATAATTCCGGAAAGGCTGGCTTGCACTGCTGGCTGGCAAGCCTTGTCCAGACCGTACTGTCCTACGGTGGTTATGAGCATGTATAGGACCTTAGCTGGAGGCCTGAAGCTTTAATGTCAATATAGGGATGATAACCAGCAGGTAACACTAGGAGAGGTCCCACAAGTACTTGGATTTTCCCCAGAGCTACTGCTATAAGCCAAGCTCAGAATGTGGGGTGTGGGGAGAGGGAAGGACAGTATTACCAGTACATTCTGAGGTCAGCCTGAACAAGTGCTGACTTTGGACCTCGGAGATATCATTCTGATTGTAGTGAGGCCCATGCCCCCTCTTTTGCAGCTCCCTGCTATTCTTTCCCTGGAACTCTGAAGTAGAGTTCCCCTATTGTGACCCTGCCGATAGATTAGCCATAAGGAAGTGGGAGGTCGGTCACAGTGGATGCCAGGCTCCCACCTGCAAGGAGGACTAGAGCTCCTTCCCCATTACTAAGGCTAATCTCATATCTTCTTTTAGGTTTAAATCTATATGGCCACCTGACTATTAGGTATCAAAAACAAAGATGTCAGGCCAGGCATGGTGGGTCATGCCTGTAATCTCAGCACTTTGGGAGGCAGAGGCAGGCAGATCACTTGAGATCAAGAGTTCAAGACCAGCCTGACAAATATGGTGAAACCTGCCTCTACTAAAAATACAAAAATTAGTCAGGCATGGTGGTGCGTGCATGTAATCCCAGCTACTTGGGAGGCTGAGGCATGAGAGTTGCTTGAACTTAGCAGGCGGAGGTTGCAGTAAGCCGAGATTGAGCCACTGCACTCCAGCCTGGGTGACAGAGCAAGAACCTGTCTCAAAAAAAAAGGAGGGAGGCCCATAATTTTTTTCAAATTCAATATATCCCAACTTAGCTCATTATTTTCCTTCATATCCTATTTGTATCATTTTGGAGACTTTAACGTGCAAGTAACAGAAACTTAAGTAAAAATGATTAAATTTTGGTAACAGTGTATTGGCTTTATCTGACAAGTACTCTGTTCTGGTGTTGGTCAATTCAGTGGCTCAATGGTATGAACAATCCAGGTTGGGGGGGGGCGGAGCAAGATGGTTTAATAGGAACAGCTCCAGTCTCCAGCTCGCAGCACGAGCGACACAGAAGACAGGTGATTTCTGCATTTTCAGCTGAGGTACTGGGTTCATCTCACTAGGGACTGCTGGACAATCGGTGCTGGTCAGCTGCTGCAGCCCGACCAGCGACAGCAGAAGCAGGGCGAGGCATCGCCTCACCTGGGAAGCGCAAAGGGGAAGAGAATCCCTTTTCCTAGCCAGGGGAACTGAGACACACAACACCTGGAAAATCGGGTAATTCCCACCCCAATACAGCACTTCACCAAGGGTCTTAGCAAACGGGCACACCAGGAGACTATATCCCACATCTGGCCGGGAGGGTCCCACACCCAGGGAGCCCCCCTCATTGCTAGCACAGCAGTCTGTGATCTAACTGCAAGGCAGCAGCAAGGCTGGGGGAGGGGCGCCCGCCATTGCTGAGACTTAAGTAGGTAAACAAAGCAGCTGGGAAGCTCGAACTGGGTGGAGCTCACAGCAGCTCAAGGAGTCCTGCCTGTCTCTGTAGGCTCCACCTCTGGGGACAGGTCACAGCTAAACAACAACAACAACAAAAGCAGCAGAAACCTCTGCAGATGCAAACGACTCTGTCTGACAGCTTTGAAGAGAGCAGTGGATCTCCCAACACAGAGGTTGACATCTGAGAAGGGACAGACTGCCTGCACAAGCGGGTCCATGACCCCTGAGTAGCCTAACTGGGAGACATCCCCCACTAGGGGCAGACTGACACCCCACACCTCACACGGTGGAGTACACTGCTGAGAGGAAGCTTCCAAAGCAAGAATCAGACAGGTACACTCGCTGTTCAGAAATATCCTACCTTCTGCAGCCTCTGCTGCTGATACCCAGGCAAACAGGGTCTGGAGTGGACCTCAAGCAATCTCCAACAGACCTACAGCTGAGGGTCCTGACTGTTAGAAGGAAAATTAACAAACAGGAAGGAAACCCATGCCAAAACCCCATCAGTACATCACCATCATCAAAGACCAGAGGCAGATAAAACCACAAAGATGGGGAAAAAGCAGGGCAGAAAAGCTGGAAATTCAAAAAATAAGAGTGCATCTCCCCCGGCAAAGGAACGCACCTCATCACCAGCAACGGATCAAAGCTGGACAGAGAATGACTTTGACGAGATGAGAGAAGAAGGCTCCAGTCCATCAAACTTCTCAGAGCTAAAGGAGGAATTACGTACCCAGCGCGAAGAAACTAAAAATCTTGAAAAAAAAAGTGGAAGAATTGATAACTGGAATAATTAAAGCAGAGAAGGCCATAAACGAACTGACAGAGATGAAAACCATGACACAAGAAATACGTGACAAACACAAAAGCTTCAGTAACTGATTCAATCAACTGGAAGAAAGAGTATCAGCAATTGAGGATCAAATGAATGAAATGAAGCGAGAAGAGAAATCTAAAGAAAAAAGAAGAAAAAGAAATGAACAAAGCCTGTAAGAAGTATGGGATTATGTAAAAAGACCAAATCTACGTCTGATTGGGGTGCCTGAAAGTGAGGGGCAAAATGGAACCAAATTGGAAAACACTCTGCAGGATATCATCCAGGAGAACTTCCCCAACCTAGTAGGGCAGGCCAATATTCAAATTCAGGAAATACGGAGAACCCCACAAAGATACTACCTGAGAAGAGCAACTGCAAGATACATAATTGCCAGATTCACCAAAGTTGAAATGAAGGAAGAAATCTTAAGGGCAGCCAGAGAGAAAGGTCGGGTTATCCACAAAGGGAAGCCCATCAGACTAACAGCAGATCTCTCGGCAGAAACTCTCCAAGCCAGAAGAGAGTGGGGGCCAATAGTCAACATTTTTAAAGAAAAGAATTTTCAACCCAGAATTTCATATCCAGCCAAACTAAGTTTCATAAGTGAAGGAGAAATAAAATCCGTTACAGATAAGCAAATGCTTAGAGATTTTGTCACCACCAGGCCTGCCTTACAAGAGACCCGGAAGGAAGCACTAAACATGGAAAGGAACAACTGGTACCAGCCATTGCAAAAACATGCCAAAATGTAAAGACCATCGAGGCTAGGAAGAAACTGCATCAATTAACGAGCAAAATAACCAGTTAATATCATAATGGCAGGATCAAGTTCACACACAACAATATTAACCTTAAATGTAAATGGACTAAATGCTCCAATTAAAAGACACAGACTGGCAAATTGGATAAAGAGTCAAGACCCATCAGTCTGCTGTATTCAGGAGACCCATCTCACATGCAGAGACATACGTAGGCTCAAAATAAAGGGATGGAGGAAGATGTACCAAGCAAATGGAGAACAAAAAAAATCACGGGTTGGAATCCTAGTCTCTGATAAAACAGACTTTAAACCATCAAAGATCAAAAGAGACAAAGGCGGCCAATACATAATGGTAAAGGGATCAATTCAACAGGAAGAGCTAACTATCCTAAATATATATGCACCCAATACAGGAGCACCCAGATTCATAAAGCAAGTCCTTAGAGACTTACAAAGAGACCTACACTCCCATACAATAATAATGGGAGACTTCAACACCCCACTGTCAACATTGGACAGATCAAGACAGAAAGTTAACAAGGATATCCGGGAATTGAACTCATCTCTGCAGCAAGCAGACCTAATAGACATCTACAGAACTCTCCACCCCAAATCAACAGAATATACATTCTCAGCACCACATCACACTTACTCCAAAATAGACCACATAATTGGAAGTAAAGCACTCCTCAGCAAATGTACAAGAACGGAAATTATAACAAACTGTCTCTCAGAACACAGTGCAATCAAACTAAAACTCAGGACTAAGAAACTCAATCAAAACCGCTCAACTACATGGAAACTGAACAACCTGCTCCTGAATGACTACTGGGTACATAACGAAATGAAGGCAGAAATAAAGATGTTCTTTGAAACCAATGAGAACAAAGATACAACATACCAGAATCTCTGGGACATATTTAAAGCAGTGTGTAGAGGGAAATTTATAGCACTAAATGCACACAAGAGAAAGTTGGAAAGATCTAAATTTGACACTCTAACATCACAATTAAAAGAACTAGAGAAGTAAGAGCAAACACCTTCAAAACCTAGCAGAAGGCAAGAAATAACTAAGATCAGAGCCGAACTGAAGGAGATAGAAACACAAAATACCCTCCAAAAAATCAATGAATCCAGGAGTTGGTTTTTTGAAAAGATCAACAAAATTGATAGACTGCTAGCAAGACTAATAAAGAAGAAAAGAGAGAAGAATCAAATAGATGCAATAAAAAATGAGAAAGGGGATATCACCACCGACCCCACAGAAATACAAACTACCATCAGAGAATACTATAAACACCTCTACGCAAATAAACTAGGAAACCTAGAAGAAATGGATAGTTTCCTGGACACTTACACTCTTCCAAGACTAAACCAGGAAGAAATTGAATCCCTGAATACACCAAGAGCAGGCTCTGAAATTGAGGCAATAATTAATAGCCTACCAACCAAAAACAGTCCAGGACCAGATGGATTCACAGTTGAATTCTACCAGAGGTACAAGGAGGAGTTGGTACCATTCCTTCTGAAACTATTACCATCAATAGAGAAAGAGGGAATCCTCCCTAACTCATTTTATGGGGCCAACATCATCCTGATACCAAAGCCTGGCAGAGGCACAACAAAAAAAGAGAAATTTAGACCTATATCCCTGATGAACATCGATGCAAAAATCCTCAATAAAATACTGGCAAACCGGATCCAGCAGCACATCAAAAAGCTTATCCACCACGATCAAGTGGGCTTCATCCCTGGGATGCAAGGCTGGTTCAACATATGCCAATCAATAAACATCATCCAGCATATAAACAGAACCAAAGACAAAAACCACATGATTATCTCAATAGATGCAGAAAAGGCCTTTGACAAAATTCAACAGCCCTTCGTGCTAAAAACGCTCAATAAATTCGGTATTGATGGAACGTATCTCAAAATAATAAGAGTTATTTATGACAAAGCCACAGCCAATATCATACTGAATGAGCAAAAACTGGAAGCACTCCCTTTGAAAACTGGCACAAGACAGGGATACCCTCTCTCACCACTCCTATTCAACATAGTGTTGGACGTTCTGGCTAGGGCAATCAGGCAAGAGAAAGAAATCAAGGGTATTCAGTTAGGAAAAGAAGAAGTCAAATTGTCCCTGTTTACAGATGACATGATTGTATATTTAGAAAACCCCATTGTCTCAGCCCAAAATCTCCTTAAGCTGATAAGAAACTTCAGCAAAGTCTCAGGATACAAAATTAATGTGCAAAAATCACAAGCATTCTTATACACCAGTAACAGACAAACAGAGAGCCAAATCATGAATGAACTTCCATTCACAATTGCTTCAAAGAGAATGAAATACCTAGGAATCCAACTTACTAGGGATGTAAAGGACCTGTTCAAGGAGAACTACAAACCACTGCTCAGTGAAATAAAAGAGGACACAAACAAATGGAAGAACATACCATGCTCATGGATAGGAAGAAACAATATCATGAAAATGGCCATACTGCCCAAGGTAATTTATAGATTCAATGCCATCCCCATCAAGCTACCAATGAATTTCTTCACAGAATTGGAAAAAACTACTTTAAAGTTCATATGGAACCAAAAAAGAGCCTGCATTGCCAAGACAATCCTAAGTCAAAAGAACAAAGCTGGAGGCATCACACTACCTGACTTCAAACTATACTACAAGGCTACAGTAACCAAAACAGCATGGTACTGGTACCAAAACAGAGATATAGACCAATGGAACAGAACAGAGTCCTCAGAAATAATACCACACATCTACAGCCATCTGATCTTTGACAAACCTGAGAAAAACAAGAAATGGGGAAAGGATTCCCTATTTAATAAATGGTGCTGGGAAAATTGGCTAGCCATAAGTAGAAAGCGGAAACTGGATCCTTTCCTTACTCCTTATACAACAATTAATTCAAGATGGATTAGAGACTTAAATGTTAGACCTAATACCATAAAAACCCTAGAAGAAAACCTAGGTAATACCATTCAGGACATAGGCATGGGCAAGGACTTCATTTCTAAAACACCAAAAGCAACGGCAACAAAAGCGAAAATTGACAAATGGGATCTAATTAAACTAAAGAGCTTCTGCACAGCAAAAGAAACTACCATTAGAGTGAACAGGCAACCTACAGAATGGGAGAAAATTTTTGCAATCTACTCATCTGACAAAGGGCTAATATCCAGAACCTACAAAGAACTCAAACAAATTTACAAGAAAAAAAACAAACAACCCCATCAAAAAGTGGGCAAAGGATATGAACAGAGATTTCTCAAAAGAAGACATTCATACAGCCAACAGACACATGAAAACATGCTCATCATCACTGGCCATCAGAGAAATGCAAATCAAAACCACAATGAGATACCATCTCACACCAGTTAGAATGGCAATCATTAAAAAGTCAGGAAACAACAGATGCTGGAGAGCATGTGGAGAAATAGGAACACTTTTACACTGTTGGTGGGATTGTAAACTAGTTTAACCATTATGGAAAACAGTATGGCGATTCCTCAAGGATCTAGAACTAGAAGTACCATATGACCCAGCCATCCCATTACTGGGTATATACCCAAAGGATTATAAATCATGCTGCTATAAAGACACATGCACACGTATGTTTATTGCGGCACTATTCACAATAGCAAAGACTTGGAATCAACCCAAATGTCCATCAGTGACAGACTGGATTAAGAAAATGTGGCACATATACACCATGGAATACTATGCAGCCATCAAAAAGAATGAGTTTGTGTCCTTTGTAGGTACAAGAATGCAGCTGGAAACCATCATTCTCAGCAAACTATTGCAAGAACAGAAAACCAAACACCGCATGTTCTCACTCATAGGTGGGAACTGAACAATGAGATCACTTGGCCTCGGGAAGGGGAACATCACACACCGGGGCCTATCATGGGGAGGGGGGAGGGGGAGGGATTGCATTGGGAGTTATACCTGATGTAAATGACGAGTTGATGGGTGCTGACGAGTTGATGGGTGCAGCACACCAACATGGCACAAGTATACATATGTAACAAACCTGCACGTTATGCACATGTACCCTAGAACTTAAAGTATAATAATAATAATAATAATAATAATAATAATAATAATAAAGAATCCAGGTTGTTTCTGTCTTTCTGCTCTATTATTCTTAGCATGTCAGCTACTACTATTATGGTGAAAAGATTGCTGCCATAGTGCGAGGCATCAAATTTCCATACACTAATAGCCAAACGCTGAAAAAGAGAGGCAGTCTTTCAGTTTCACTCATCTTTAGACAGCAAAAATCTTTCCTGTCACTTCTCTACCTTTTGGTGAAGATCAAGTGAAGTAACCTTTCCTCTAAGCTCCACAACAGACTTTTCCTCACATGTCATTGGTAAGAATTGCACTATGTGCTTTATGTGCTTTAGCCGTTAGGATTATATTCTTCAGCAATACAACAGAAAAACAAACAACTGAAACAAAACATAAAACAAAATGGATGTCCTAAATATAGTAACATTATTTCTGTATAGAAACCCAGGGGCAGGCAGCCCAGGGCCAGTATGATAGCCTCACGAAGTCATCAGAGACCCAGAATCCTTCCAGCCTTCTATTCTGCCATTCTTATGGAATTGCCCATATCTACATGACCCCAAATGGCTGTTGGGACTCCAGTCATGACATTCATATTCAGAAAGGAAGACAGAGGAGACAGAAGAGAAGACACACTATCCATTTTAAGGAGCCTTCCCAGAAATCGAATACATCACTTCTACTTAAATCTCATTGGCGCATGGCCACCGTGGTGAAACCCTGTCTCTACAAAAATACAAAAATTAGCCAGGCATTATGGCGGGTGCCTGTAATCCAAGCTATTTGGGAAGCTGAGGCGGGAGAATTGCTTGATCCCAGGGTGGGCGGGGGGCGAGGTTGCAGTGAGTCAACATCATGCCATTGCACTCCAGCCTGGGCGACAGAACAAGACTCCTTCTCAAAAAAAAAAATAAATAAATAAAAAAAATCTCATTGGCAAAAACCTAGTGTCATTCCTACATCCAGCTGCAAGAGAATTTGATAGCAATGAACCCAGCTAAAAAGTGGCACTCTATTGCAATGAAAGAAGTGGAGAACGAATATTGGGGGACAGCCTCCAGCACTCTGAAACACACGCCACTTCTTAATCAATTAGTAGCAAAGGAAATGAAATTGCCATGATTAGTTTAGACCAGGGTTAGAAGAGACCCAGTGATTCCCAACCAGAGGTGATTTTGGTCCCCAGAAACTTTGACAATGCTTGGAGAAAATTTTAGTTATCACAACTTGCGGGGAGTAGTACAACCAGCATCTGCTAGATACCAGGGG
Organism: Papio anubis; assembly: GCF_008728515.1. Classification (NCBI taxonomy): domain Eukaryota; kingdom Metazoa; phylum Chordata; class Mammalia; order Primates; family Cercopithecidae; genus Papio; species Papio anubis. The sequence continues at coordinate 84,018,226 of NC_044996.1, read as the reverse complement.
TGCTGGTAATACTGTACAATGCATAGGACAAGCACCACAACAAAGACTGATCACACCTAGTATGTCAATAGCACTAAACATTGAGAAACCTTGGCTTAGACTCATCAAGATCTACCACACACCTAACCTTGGTCTTCCAGCTGGAGAACTCAGGCTTCACTAGGCTTCTCCATGTCACTGAATGCCATCATAAGGTATCCATTTGCCCCAGCTGAAAATTTGGAGAATGTCCTTCCTCTACTTAAATCTCTATAGTGGTTTCTTATTGCCTTCAGGATAAAGACTAAAACTGTTACTGTGATCTGTGAGAACCTACATGATCTGGCATCTACCAGCTTTATATCACACCACTCTCCCTCCTTGCTTTCTGTGGTACAGCCACATTAGCCTTTTGTTTGTTTCTCAAATGTGCCATATGGTCTTTTTCACCTTTCTGCCTTTGCCTCATTCTTCAGCTCCAACTGTGGTAGACTGATTGCATTAATGGTCTCAGTTATTCACCCTTCTCTTTATCCATGCTCTTTGTTGGCATGTGACATTGTAGTGCCCTTCTACTCTGATTCTAGGCCCAGTTATGTGATTTTCTTCTGCTAATTGAAGGTTGGCATAAGTGACAGCATGCAAATTCTGAAGCTAGGTATTAGGAAGCATTGTGTGTGTCTTCTCATTCCTGTAGCCAATCCAGCATAAGCCCAGCCTAGTCATCACAACCTTAGTTGACCTGAAGTTATTCGAGTGAGAAATAAATGTCTATTGTTATGCAGCATTGCGATCAGTGACTGTTTTGGAGCATTAGTAGCGGACTCATAAACCCCTCAATCCAATATTACTCAAATTCTGTTAATCTACTACCAAATATCTTTTCTATCTGTTATACTGACTCAGCTCTGTACTTCAAAATGTTCTCTCGTCTCCCTATTTTCAGTTTTCCCCTCCTCCAGCCAGTCCTCCACTTTGCTGCCATAATTATTATGCAGAGAAAGAAAAGAAAACAAACAACAAAATACGATCATGTGACTTCCTGCTTAAAACTCTTCAATGGCACCTCATTTCCCCAAGGATAAGACCCCTTAGCCTGGCATTGCAGGCTTCCCTTTTATACCACTCTTACCTGTAAAACTTCATCTACCCTCTCCTCCCTGCTATCTTCCCATCACAAGGTTCAAACATGTTCTGTTTTATCAGGTTCCCAGGCATTTACTCATCCCACTGTTCCCTTTCCCCTCACTTCCCCTGATTTGGGTGAAATTCTTTTCAGCTTTCTAGGCAGAACACAAATGCCAGCTCTTCTGTGCAGCCTTCCTTTCCCCCCACCCCCGCTAGAAGATAGCATCCCCCTCCTTTGTACTTCCATAATGAGCTGTTTAGCTCACACATCCTTCAGCTTCGAGTTATAATTAGCTCCTTAAGCAATCACCTGCCCTACTCCTTGTGAAATTCTTTGTGTAATTTTTCCCTGACACTTTCTCACTCTCATGCCCTTCCCATACCTAACACAAAACCTGGCACAAAGTTGGTGCTCAGTAATGAGTATCGCATTGAAAGAATTCTCTAAGTCCTTGATGCTAAATTTGTAAAGTATTATATTAGTAGTTATATCCCCCAATATTATCCCCCCTCCCCTAACTTCGTATTTCCAACTATAATCATCCATCAATGAGAATTCATTGGAGGCAATTAGCTCTCCTTTTGAAAGTGATATGACACCAGGGAGGGAAAATGGCATCATTAGTGTTTAACCTAGGCCTTCCTTCCCATATATCTACCTAAGATAAGGTAATAAACATTTTATTGTTGATAAGGTGGAGCAGGAATGCTGTATAGAGTTATACAGGATGCACACTGCAACTCTAAGGGGTACCACTCAGCTAGGTATAGACACAACCTACACAACTAAGACGGGGCCTAGGAGTAGTGATTCTGAAACAAAGAGCACAAGGGATAGAGAGAAATCAGAGAGAGAAACTGAGGAGGCCAAGTGAGGACAGGATAAGTGAAGAGAGATGAGAAGAGAGAAATGATGGAAACCAAGAGCTGGAGGCTATAGCAATTTGTACATGTGCCTCTAGTGTATGAGCCTTCCTTCTGCAGCAATCTTTGGAAATGAAGACCACTATCCAGGGCAGGATTGCCTTAGAAAGAGTAAACACACTGTTTGTGCGTGGTCTGCCTGCTAATTCCCTGGCGTCAAATCTCCGCAGCCTTTTCTTCCATCCCCCACTTCATTCTTTAAGGGGTTTCCAAGTACCTCTTTCTCTGTGTCTCCATTCCCTAGCTTACCGCCGACTCTCTGTGTGACCTTGGGTTGATCCTTTCTCTTCTCTGGGCCTCTAGTTCCCCATTGATAGCATAAGCGGTGGTTGGATAAGCTGTGTTACAGTGGCTCAGTTCCAGGATACTGTGTATCTATGATCCCATAATGTTAAGGTGTGTTTGTGTGTTTATGCATGTGTATGAACACGGACATGTCTCTGCCCCTTGGGCTTCAGCTTCCTAACTTATAAAATGGTAATATTTGACCCAGGCAATCCCTTAAGGCCCTTCCAGTCTCTAAATATCACAATCCCATCATTCTGTACTTTAGATGACCACCAGGCCTTCTCCTTAAGTCAGATCCTAGGGCTTCTCCTTGTATCATTTCTGTGCCTTTGTTATCCTTCTACCCATTTTCTTTGTAGTTCAACGATGTTTCCCTTCTCGGAACTCCCGGAAAGCAACATGCAGATTCCCAGGCCCCTCCCCAAAGCTAAGGAGCCATGTTTCCTTCTGGCCATATCACTCTCAGCTTCAAAGGGCTATAAGAATGCCAGCAAATTACCTCCTCCTCACTCCAGCCATCACAGGAGGAAAAAAAAAAAAAAAGCTATCTGCTTGGAGCAGTCTCCCACTACTAATAGTTTTTTTTTTTTTTCCAGTTGTCTTGAGAAACTAAATTATTCTCTAAATAAACCCCACTTAAGTTTATAATAGATGTGATTTAAATGAGAAAATTATCACCTTCTCAGCCTGGAAAAAGCACTTCAATTCCTCTAGGGAAGAAATGCCTTCATTAGCCAGGGCCTCTCTCAAAACTTTCAAGGCTAGGGCCTCATACTGGGGGTGCCACTCAAAATATATATTAAGAATACAAAGTCTAGGACACTGGAGTGAGCTCAAATTAGCCCCAGACCACTGGTGGGATACAGGCATTCAGGGATCATTGGGCTTTCAAGGGGATTATCCTACACAACCCCCTGCCCTCATGCTGGGCAGCCTCTTTTTCAAGCCAGACAGATGAATCTCTCCTGGTTGTAAGGGTTTTTGGATATCTCATTTCACAATTTATGCCAGAATTACAGAGCTGTAAGGTTCTTAGAGATCATCAGGTGTAGCTACCTTGTTGCAGAGATGGGGATACTGAGGCCTAGAAAAAAAAAGAACTTACCCAAGGTCACATAGTGAGTCAGTGGCAAAGCCATAGGAAAAGCAGCAACCACATTACAGTTTGATTTTGCCAATTTTCCACACTTCATCCTTCACCCTTTATGGCCTAACACTCTAGTTGAAGTCATCCTTGTCATAGTTTTTGGCTCACGTAAATTCCAAAGTTTTGGGCACAAGGGGAACTACCAAAGAGAGGGCCCTACTCCTTCCTTCAGTTTGGTTCAAATAACTTGCCAACCACACCTGATTCTGCTTGGGACCTTGGTTATCTGACAACATAAGCCTATGACCAGCCTCTGTATTATTTTATGACTGCTCTGGCTTAGTTCCCAGCCTCTTTCTCTATAATCAGGCACAGCTGCCCCATCCTTTCCACAGACAGGAACTGCTGTAGGTCATGAAAGCCTCACCTCTACTCAAGAAACATCTTTAAGAGCATGCCCTATGGGAAAGGAATGGAATGGGATGTATCATCCCTGGAGATCTTGATGACTTAGCCTTCTTCCACCCCAACTCCTGTCCTCCCAAACACCTTCCCTCCCTATCAGTTCCCTCTGCTGATAGCTAGTCCAGTGAGTTCTAACACCCATAGGTTATCATGAATAGAACAGGAGGTCTGGAGACACATTTTAGGACAACATGAAAGAGGGTATTAAATTAAATTCTGCAAAAGTGATGTGTATGTAGCAGAACTTACAAAAGCTGTCATTGGGGAGTCTTGGGAAGGGAGAATATGAGGATCCCACTTGTTGCATTTTGTTTTGCATTCATCATCAATTCATTCATTCATTCCCAAACAGCCACCAAAAGTCTACTGTAGGTCAGGCCCTGTGCAAGATGCTAAGGATAAAGAAATAAGGCATAGACCCTTGCCCTCAAGGAGGTTCCAGATTAGTGATGGCCATGTGCAAAGTGTTGAATAAACCTAAATGAATCTCTAATTTTGCTTAGGGGACTCAAGCAACACTTCATAAAGGAGATAAATTTGGAGTGATTTTGGAAGGACAAAAGAGAGTTTTCCAACAGGAGAGGTGGGAAAGGGTGCTCCAAGCAGAGGAACTAACACATCAAAAGCCCATAGCTGTATTGTAGAAGCTAACATTTATTGAGAACTAGCTATGTGACAAGTACCTTATGAACTAACTCATTCAATCCTGACAACAACCCTATAAGGTAGGTAATGTTATTATCCCATTTACAGATGGGTAGTTGAGACACAGTGAGGTTATATGACTTACCTAAGGTTATCTTAAGTAGACAATAGGGGAGACAGTATTGCACCCTTGAGAGCTGAAGCTCTTAACCACTACATGATATTTATATATCATGTAAATAATATCTAATCTCTTTGAGATGTCAATGGGAAATATCTTGGCTAGCACATGGAGTTGAAGGGGGTAGGGACACAGAGGGCGAGCACAACAAGAAGCAGGTAGGTCAAGTCAGCAACAAAGGGCCATGTGGAGGAACAGTGAGGAGCCATTGGAATGAGGGAGACATCTGCATTACGTATGACTCTCAGGTATAAATGCAGGTGTACATGGCATATTTCATTTGCTTACCTCCATGTAAGCCATTAATGTCACCTCCCACATTGGTCCAGGATCCAGCAGGCTTATGCAGCATTCAGAGAAACGGGAGAAGGGCCTCTAATCTTCAGTTTTTCATTGCTACTGCTGACATCCCTGTTACCTAAGCCCAGTCAATGGACTATGAATGAGGCAGGCTGAAAACTGTACCTGAGGACATTCGGCCCTAGGCAACCCCTGTCTTTGGCCTTGGGTTACAAAGAGCTTGTGAGTCCCAAGAGAGTGCTCCATAGGTACCTTTGTTATACTTCTAATATTTTATTACTATATTTATAAATATACAATGCTGTTTCTGTACCAATACAGCCTTGTAAAACAAGCATAATACCATCTGATTCTTACAAAAGATACTCATTTTAAAAAGACAGTAAAATAAACAAGAAAGGTGGCATTTGTGATTTAGAAGGAAGCTAGGAGGGCAGAAATGTAGTTTCCTGGCTGGTGGTGCTAATGAGGCCCCACTGAAGTGGTAGTGGTGCCTAGATACTTGTCTTCTGGCCACAAAGAACTGCTTTGCAAAATTGAGCTTGTTAATAACATTTTATTTTCTTGTCATTATTTCCTTCTTTGCTCTGTTTTTAGTATTTAATACAATTATTTGTGAAATGACAGCCAATTTCACCTGTGCCACAAAGAAGCAGAAAAGATGTGTGGCAGACTGCTTGTCCTTATCCCGTATCTACTCTCTTATTCCTGTCTAACAGAACATTAATTTTGTTTGAGGCAGACGTGTGCCCAGCTGAACAAACTACACTTCTCAGCCTCCCTTGCCTTGTAGAAGTGCAGCCAGATGACAGGTATCCAATGAGATATAAGCAGAACTCACTGTTGGGATTCTAGAAGTTTGTTTTTTTAAAGAGGGTGGACTCTGTGGGCACACAAGTTTTGCCTTTTTCCTGTCCTCTTCTTTCTTCCTGCAATGCAGGCATAATGCCTGGAGCTTCAGGAGCTATCTATCCTGTAGATAGATACCTATATCATTAGGATGATGCTACAGGCAAGAATGGCAGAGCATAAAGACACAAGGGGCTGAATATCCAGTGGTTCCTGGATTTGCTAGCTTTTGATTTCTTGTTAAATGAGAAAAGCAAACTCCTTTGCTTGTTTAAACTTCCGGGTTTCTCTGTTTGCTTATTTCCTTTTATTATTTGTGGTCAAATGCAATCACAAATTTATGTAGTTTTCATATCTTCTTGAGCTAGAGTTGAAATTCGAATAGTGGGGCAGTGGTGTCTGCTGAGAAAGAGATCATCCTGAGAGGGGAGCTGTGGACAGCCAGTCCTTCCCCTCCTGCAGGCCTTCCTTCTCAAGCTCTTTTTTGTCCAAACCTGGGATTTTCTCCGTGCTCATTAAATTGAGAAGTCTGTTCCCTTACAAGGGGTGACAGTGAGAATCAGTGCCTTCAAGGGAAAGTAAAACCCAGTAGATAAAATATGGGCATCTGATACAAACTGTACCTTCCCTCCTACACCCTTGTCTTTTGGAACTCTTCTTTGGCGAAATCTAGGATGTTCCCAGTTCTGCTTTTTAAAAATATGCAAATGTAGTGATTTAATAGTGATAAGCAAGACAAAATGATAGAATTGTGCTTCCTTTACAGACAGGGGACAATGAAATGTTTAGTCACAATTTTTTCATATAAACCTGAAGCAATATTCATATAGAATAAACAGCCTACATATAACTGACAGATGATAAATATACACAGTTTGACCAAAGCAAAATATATATGGAAAATTGTTGGAATTATTTATATTTTGCATTCAACATGCTCACTCTATTTTAAAATTAATACATGTAGAAGATCATAATAAATTATTTCTATTATCAGACATTACAGAGAAGGTATATTCCATTGTTTGTAACTATTAAAGTAACTATTAAATTAGAAAATGCTACTATGCCCCATACTAAAAAAAAAGTTCTGATTCATTTAAAAATTTAAACATTGCATTTTAAAAATTGCTATAGAATTATAGTTACTGACAGGCATTTTTAAAACACACTAATTCCACCATAGCCAACAAGTAAAATTTAGAACGATATACATAATTTTTATATTCCTTGGTTAAGAGTTTTTCTTTATTATAGTAATAAAATTTAAAAGTAAAAAATGTATTAGTGGAAATATTTCAACATTGTAATGATTTGTCAATTTCTTCCAATTGAAAATAATTTAGAATTGTGTATCCACATTTAAAATGTTACATGATGATAAGCAAAATTCAAATACAGAGTATCTGCCAAGTCTGAACTAGTTTGGATAACTTGAACAACCATTTTTAAGTACATGAAACACAATATTTTCATTATTATATTTATAAATATACAATACTGTTTCTGTACCAATACAGCATTGTAAAGCAAGCATAATGCCATCTGATTCTTACAAAATACGTTCATTTAAACAAGTCAGTAAAAATAAACAATAGTAGCCACTTTTAAAGCACACAAATTGTAAAACTGCTGTTTACTTTCTTAAGATTGTTCTGTGCAATAACAGAGAAGTAAAATCAAATTAAGAACTCAAAATGGTTAAATATGCAAAAAATGGTTACTCACAGTTACATCGCAGCGTTCGATGTGTAGTCTATGTACCACTCTATGCATATTCTTTTTATTTTTTAAATTTCAAAATAAAAAGCATGTGTTGTCTACAGGTTCATAAAACAACATAACAACAAGAACAATCCAAGAGCATGTAACACAGATGTTAATGGAGATTGACAAACTATGGACCAAGGTTTTATGTCTATTTTAGAGTGTTTTCACATTCGAACAGTGTTTACAGAAACCACTTCACACAGAAGAAAACATTGCCTGCCCACACAAAAAACAGTTATTTTTAAGACAATCTTTCTTTCCAAGTAATGTATATATGAATGTCACACCTAGTCCATCTTTTATAGTCAAATTCAATGTCACTACAAAAGAAAGCAAATTTGACCACAGTCACATGTATTAGTGTTTGTAAAGCTCTAATGGCATAGAAATACCTATATAAATTAGGAGCTTGGCTGAGCACTATGGCTCACATCTGTAATCTCAACACTTTGGGAGGCCAAGGATGGAGGATTGCTTGAGCCCAGGAGTTTGAGACCAGCATGGGCAACATAGGGAGACCCCCATCTCTACATTAAAAAAAAATTAAATTTGCTGGCACTCACCTGTGGTCCCAGCTGCTTGGGAGGCTGAGGTGGGAGGATGGCTTGAGCCCAGGAGGTCTAGGCTGCAGTGAGTTGTGATCACACCACTGTGATCCAGTCTGGGCAGCAGAGCAAGACCCTGTCTCAAAAAAAAAAAAAAAAAAATTAGGAGCTGGATTTTTTTTTTCCTTAACAGCCTCAGTTATCAACCTAAGAATGAAGTTTCTAATAACTCATTTTCTGATGACTTTTTAGGTCTATTGGCAGAGAAAGGTTCATAGTTACCAGTGGGACTGTTCCTGGTGCCACACACTGGGTGTGTGAGGAAACTGAAGATGAGGAGACTGGATTGGAGTAGTAGGGCTAGGCAAACAAGAAGAGCTAGAGGAAATAACTCCTACTGGGCCATTGGCCTTGTCACTTCCAAAGTCACATTCCAGTTCTCCAGCAGTTTTGTCAGTTCATCTCTCTGGCAACTAAGCTTCATTCTTTTACTAGTAGGTCAAACACCGTACTTTAAAGGAAGAATTCCATTTCTTATCCATATATAAATGTAAGTAATATCCATTAATGTATATTTATCCTTTAAAGATTCCTCTTTATACATGACATTCATCAGGAAATATAAGGTATGTTCCTTAGGTTCATCACAGTCATTCTGGCTGGGCATTGTAAACAACTTTTATCATTCACCTCCTCCTTAAACTTCTCTTTGTCTTTGTTTACTTCCTCTTCTGGTAAAAAAAAAAAAAAAAAAAAAAAAAAATCCAATGGATAAGCTTATTGTTTCATCATCAGTTATAATTCTCTTATCTTCATCTGCAACTTCTCTATTTTCATTAGAGCCATTGGCAGCAACAGCTGAAGAAAGAGATGCATAAAGATCCCTTCTTATTTTATTTTTGAAAAGGCCTGGAAAAAATTTGTATACAATAGATTGAGGATTTTTATCTGACGTTATATTCAGGAGCAAAATGGTTTTGTGAACTTGGACATTACAGGACAATATCTGCTGATCTATAGGTAACACAAAATACAGGTTTCACAGAAGGAATGTAGATATTCTATTACGGTTCTGGCATCAATTAAGTATCTTCCACAAAGCACACACATTAAGTGGGGATTTAGCTCAGTGATTTTGACTTCGATTGTTCAATGCATTTTTGCATTATGAAAGATCTCAGAAAAGCAGCCACTGAGAGGCTATCAAAGTGAGTGAAAAAACAATGAAAGTTAAAAGTCATTCAACAGAAAATGAATGTGGGCCAACTGGCCATCTTAAAGTGAGCTGCAGATACCACTGTCAACAGCCAAAGAGGAGCCTCTGCTTTGTGGGTGTTCAGCTGGGCTACCTCCCAAGCCTGTCTCCTCTTCTGTGCCCTGGGGACGGAGCATGAGGATGAAGTGCGATCAATAATAAGTACTGTTCTGCTGGGCTAGAAGGTATTTCTAATTCAAATCAGGGCTTCTTTGACAGCATCCCCTCTACTCCCACCCCCACCCTCACCCTTGCCAGTTCTCTTTCAGCAAGGGCAGCTGTTTTCCTTGTGTGATGGTAGGAAAAGAAGAAAGGGGGCCTACTACCCTGGCTAGAAAATAGAGGGAGTGTCTAGAAGGCAAAAAATTAGTAATAATCATGGTTGTCATGGATTAATCATTTTCTTTTTCCCAGGCAATGTGCTATGGGTTTTTTATGTTTATTTCTCATTAACCCTAGTAAGAATGCTATGCCATAGGTGCAATTGTTGCTCCCGTTCTATAGAAACTCACACAGAGAGGTTAAGAAACTTGCCCAAGATGACCCAATCAGGAAACTGAAAGCTGCAATTTTAACTTAGAAGCACTACCCAGGTATAACCTGAAAAACTTCCATAGTATTTTTTATCATCTCTGGGGAAATCCCAAGCATTTCAAAAGGTATTAAAGATCTAGTATGATCTGGCCCTAAAATACCTTTTTGGCCAAACCTGAATCAATTCAAAGGGACCAAGTCTGTTTGGGCTAGAAGTTTTTTTAGAGATCATCTAGTCTAATGTCCTTCTTATATAGATGGAGAGACTGAGGCATAGAACTCATTCCTAATGGTAGTACTAGAACTGGGACTCAGGTCTTCAGAATCAGTCCAGTATTTCTTTTCTGGTGTGCCTGGCCAGGAAGAAGTAATTAATAAATGTTCATTAAATTAATAGATAAATGGATTAAAGTTACACCTAAATGACAAGTGGTTCCGACAGTGCTGTGGGAATGCATAGAAGGGATAGAGTAGGACGATTGATCTTAGACCAGAAGCTCCTGGGAGGTAAGAACAAAGTTTCCTGGTCCCTTCCTATATACATACATATCTTATTTGTATATGACCCAGTCAGTACCACCAGGAACCTAGAAAATGCCTCATGAGGACAGTGATTGATTCGTCTCTCAAAAGGTTGCATCTGTCTCTCTCTCTCTCCCCCCCCCCACCGTCTAATACACACACACACACACACAATTTCTCTCTGGCAGAGTATCCTGTAAGAAAGCTGTCACGCAGTAGTATAGAAGAAAGAGCATAGGAAATGGAGTTAGACCTAGATTTGGATCCAGACTGCTACTTAAAAGCTGTGTGGACTTAGACAAATCTCTTAGCCTCTGTTTCTTCATGTTTCCAGTTGGAATAATAAAACCTACCTTATGAAGTTGTTGAGAAGATTAAATGAGATTATTTTATCAGCTAAGATTGTGCTGACTTTGTGTAACAGAAATTCTCCTAAAGTGGTTTAGATAAATAAGGGCTTTATTTGCGTCACTAAAAAAAGCATGGAAGTAGACCACAGAGGATTGGAACAGTGGTTCTAAAGTCTTCAAATATCAGGTTTTTAGAATTTCTGGCCCCCAAATCCTTAACATGTATATTTCTTCCTTGTGCTCTCAAGTTGCATCACATTCTAGGCACGAAAGGAAAAAGGGCAAAAGGCACAGGATGAGTGCCAGCTCAATCTATCATTGGCCACGATGGGTCACATTATCACACCTAGTTGCAGGGAGTTTGTGGAGAGGAGTATTTTAAGTAGATGCATTACTTACCCAAACAAAATCATGGTTCTGTTTAGAAGGAGGAAAGAATGGATAAGAGTAGACAACTTGCTGAGTCTATCACAATGGTATAGGTCAAAGTTTTTAGACACAGAACCAGTTTTTTATATAAGACATGTTTAGTAAATGTGAGTGATTGACCTACAAACCTGAAAAAAAGTTCAAGGAATAGATGAAGTCAAGGACATTCTGGCCCATTAGTGGGGCACTCAAGACCCAGGGTCCCACCTTGGAGGTCTCCACCAAGGTGTCTACTGGGAAATCTGTAAATACAAACACACACACACACACACACACACACACACACAACAAAATATAACAAAATCTCACATATTAAGTTCTTGTCCACTGGCTTTAAATCATTCCTGAAATTTCACTATTCAGCTCACTCTTTTGAGCTGAGGTATTGTCTCTAGGTTAAAATACCAACATGGAAGTCCTAGCCAGAGCAATCAGGCAAGAAAAAGAAATAAAAGGCATCCAAATCAGAAAAAAAAAAGTCAAACTATCTTTCCTTGCCAATGATATAAACTTTGGAGAACTCTAAAGACTCCTCCAAAAGACTTTATATTTAATAACTGAGTTCAGCAAAGTCTCAAGTAACAAAATCAATGCACACAAATCAGTAACACTGCTGTATACCACCAAACAAGCTGATAATCAAATCGAGAACTCAATCCTTTTTACAATAGCTGCAACTTAACCAAAAGCATGAAAGTTATCCACAAGGAGAACTACAAAACACTGCTGAAAGAAATCATAGATGACAAAAACAAATGGAAATACACCCCATGCTAGTGGATTGGAAGAATCAATATCATGAAAATAGCCGTACTGCTCAAAGTGATCTACAGATTCAATGTAACTCCTATTAAACCACAGAATTAGAAAAAACAATCATACATTTCATATGGTGCCAAAAATAGAGCCCAAATAACAATCCTAAGCAGAAAGAACAAATCTGGAGGCATCACATTACCAAACTTCAAATTATACTATGAGGCTATAGTACCCAAAACAGCACGGTACTGATATAAAAGTATATATATAGACCAATAGAACAGGATAGAGAACCCAGAAGTAAAGCCAAATACTTACAACAGACTGACCTTTGACAAAGCATATGAAAACATAATGTGGGGAAATGACACCCTATTTAATAAATGGTATTGGGAAAACTGGATAGCCACATGTAGAAGAATGAAAGTGGAGCCCTAACTCTCACCATATACAATAATTAACTCTACGTGGATTAAAGACTTTAATCTAAGTCCTGAAACTATAAAAATTCTACAAGAAAATCCAGGCAAACTCTTCTGGACATTGGCCCAGGCAAAGAATTTATAACTAAGACCCCAAAAGCAAATTCAACAAAAACAAAAATAAATGAATGGGACCTAATGAAACTAAAAAGTAGCTTTACAGCAAAAGAAATAATCATCACAGTAAACAGATAATCTAGAGAATGGCAGAAAATATTTGCAACCTATGTATCCAACAGAAGACTAACATCCAGAATCTACAAGGAATACAAACAAATCAGCAAGAAAAAAAAATCCTTTAAAAAATGGGTAGAGACTCTAGGAGGCGCATGCCCAAGATGGCCGAATAGGAACAGCTCAACCCTCCAGCTCCCAGTGTGAGCGACACAGAAGATGGGTGATTTCTACATTTTCAACTGAGGTGCAAAGCAACACCTCACACCTCACACGGCTGGGTGCACCTCTGAGAAAAAGCACCTCTGAGACAAAGCTTCCAGAGCAACAATCAGACAGCAACACTCGCTGTTCAGCAATATTCTATCTTCTGCAGCCTCTGCTGCTGATACTCAGGCAAAAAGGGTCTGGAGTGGACCTCAAGCAAACTCCAACAGACCTGCAGCTGAAGGTCCTGACTGTTAGAAGGAAAACTAACAAACAGAAAGGTTACCCACACCAAAACCCCATCAGTACGTCACCATCATCAAAGACCAAAGGCAGATAAAACCACAAAGATGGGGAAAAAGCAGTGCAGAAAAGCTGGAAATTCAAAAAGTCAGAGCGCATCTCCCCCTCCAAAGAAACGCAGCTCATCGCCAGCAATGGAATGAAGCTGGATGGAGAATGACTTTGATGAGTTGAGAGAAGAAGGCTTCAGTCAATCAAACTTCTCAGAGCTAAAGGAGGAACTATGTAACCAGCGCAAAGAAACTAAAAACCTTGAAAAAAGATTTGACGAACAGCTAACTAGAATAACCAATGTAGAGAAGTCCTTAAAAGAACTGATAGAGATGAAAATCATAACACGAGAACTACGTGAGGAATGCACAAGCTTCAGTAACCGACTCGATCAACTGGAAGAAACAGTATCAGCTATTGAAGATCAAATGAATGAAAAGAAGCGAGATGAGAAGTGTAGAGAAAAAACAGTAAAAAGAAATGAACAAAGCCTCCAAGAAATATGGGATTATGTGAAAAGACCAAATCTACCTCTGATTGGTGTGCCTGAAAGTGACAGGGAAAATGGAACCAAGATGGAAAACACTCTGCAGGATATCATCCAGGAGAACTTCCCCAACCTAGTTAGGCAGGCCAACATTCAAATTCAGGAAATACAGAGAATACCACAAAGATACTCCTCGAGAAGAGCAACTCCAAGACACATAATTGTCAGATTCATCAAAGGTGAAATGAAGAAAAAAATGTTAAGGGCAGCCAGAGAGAAAGGTCGGGTTATCCACAAAGGGAAGCCCATCAGACTAACAGCAGATCTCTGGGCAGAAACTCTCCAAGCCAGAAGAGAGTGGGGGCCAATATTCAACATTCTTAAAGAAAGCAATTTTCAACCCAGAATTTCATATCCAGCCAAACTAAGTTTCATAA